>NC_056748.1:963640349-963745349 GCF_019279795.1 Protopterus annectens
TTAAATGTGTATCATACTGTGCTATTAATCAGTAATTGGTAACACTTCCTGGTGTACACACAACCCTCTGAAACGGGATTAGTGCAAACAAACCCTGTAACATCAGAACAAACACAATTCCAGCGCCCACAGTACTGGGCTATTTCACATAGGGCCATGTTAGTGTGTCTCTGACAAGGTATGTTAAGTCTTCTGCAGATGTTGTACAGTGAGTGAATGATTTGTGATGTTATTACAGTATGTATTGTAAATGGTTTGGGTGTGGGGGAGATGGTGGGTGTACATAGCAGATGCAGGTGTGTAGGAACTGCTTTTATACATATTCGATATGTGTATGAGGGTTCCTTCCCTATTTGAACACCTATCCTTTAGTGGACTAATACGATGGTAATTGCAGGCTAATTCATTAAGGCACTGTTAAATGGTTCCTGTATAGCATGCAGGTGATGTTAGTCCTTGAATCCTTTCGGCAATACATCGGAATGTAATAAAGTGTTGCTACATGAAAGCTGTCTGTATATTTCTGTCATAGGTATTTGCAGTCATTGGAGTTGTGTTGGTGACTGACCCTCTTTGGCTCATGTCCATAGCACATTTTTGTAATAGCGTATAGGCATATACTCTCCATATCCTTTGTTCATATAGTTTGGTCATGGTGGAATGTGTGATTGATATGGTCCATGTTATACTCATATATGAACACTTCAACCATTGTATACGGGATACTTATGGAATCCCGAACAAACACAATTCCAGCGCCCACAGTACCGGGCCCAGACTCCCAAACCCCACATTACCGAACACTCAAACTCAAGGCAGTCAAACCCGTGAAAGTAACACAAACACAGAACACACACACACACACACACACACACACACACACACACACACACACACACACAGACACACTGCTACCCACCACATCCAAACAAACCATCCTACACTATGTATGAGCAGGTGGGAAAGCCGCCATACACCCCCCATGTGGGTGGCTGCACCCCCCCACACCCCCCTACTTTAATATTCTACCTCTGAGATATCACAAACAGACACACAAAGCAAACCCACACCCACGGATTACAGTCCCCAGAAACACACAACACACTCAGAACACACACTTACACACACTAAAGCCCTCAGAAACACACACATACACACACACACACACAGTAACCTACCTGAACCGCAACACCAGAAGCACTAACTAAAAGTCTCTTAACATCCGGATTTTAAAACTCGCCCTTCTGGTGTTTCAGTAATGTGGTCTTTCAGTCTTTAAGTCTCGTGATTACGCACGTCGGTATGTCAAGCATTCGGTATTTGGCAGGTATCCCATTTATATGTACCTCCATGGTTGTGTAGATGTTGTTAACCTATCTATATATCTACATATATATGTATATCCCTATATATCGGCATATATCTCTCTCTCTCCCTCTCTCTCTCTATATATATGTTGATATATATATATATATATATATATATATATATATATATATATATATATATATATATATATATATATATAGCATGCAGCTTTCATTGGGTACATGGCGGTTTGTCCTATTTTCACACAATCCTCCCTTTTGTGTTTTAACCTGTCAGAATACACAACTGCCGTTGGTACATCTCGGGTAGCTTACTGGTAGGTTATTGTGAAGATTGTGTACATGGTTGCATGTTCTAATCCTGGCAGTGGTCATTTTACCTCTCAGAGCAGGGAGTGGTATTGCAAGGGTGATTAACACACATTTCAGCGGTTGTGAGCGGCTTTGCCCATGATCTACGCGATGTTCAGCAAAGGTTAAACCTGTGTGGCGCTTATCCATGTAGTCATGTTTAAGCGCTGCTTACCGGCACTTATTGGTGCAATAACCTGCTAACGTCTGCTTAAAAGTGCTTTAATCACTCTGCAGCCAACATCCCTTATTCGGGACCTCATAATGACGTAACAGCCCTTGCAGGTCTTAAAACCGGGACCATGAACACCACAGTCACTGGCTTTACCACTGAGGCATCTGAGATATGTACATCTTTTATGGTGTTTAGTATGTACAGTGTACTACAGCCGTTCCTCACTACTGCAAACAAATGTGTAAGTCAGTTGGTGTACATATGTATGTTTCCTGTTAATGTTCATATGCATGTTGAAGTCAGTGTTGCAATGTGACCTGACAAGGTGTATTATGGATGAGAATGGTTCTTTATTTGTGTCCTTTTTACGTTGTGCCCATACTCCATGTGTATCCCTCCAGTTCACGTAATGAACATCTGACACAGGCCCTCCTTGATGCATATTCCATTAGCCAGCGGTCCTCCCCCAAACCAATCTCCACATACACAGCAACTATTGCTTCTATGGGGAATTAGGTTAATAGTAATAGTTATAATACCAGAGCTGCATGTGTTTTGCGTACACTTCTATCCATTTGGAATGCTTCTGTGTCACAAAGTGTGTTCATAGATGTTTATATATATATATATATATATATATATATATATATATATATATATATATCTATAGATGTCACTGTATGTATATATATATATATATATATATATATATATATATATACATATTTCTATCTATGTGCACACATCAGTAACATATATATATATATATATATATATATATATATATAGATAGATATATATAGATAGATATATTTAGTATTAATTTGTAACACTTATACATATGTAGACTTGTATATGTTGATTCACACATTACAGTACATTACAATGTACTGTACATATGTACACAAAGTGACTGTCCAATTTGTGGTCTGTACTGTGAAATGCCTGTAGTATAAGGTGTAGTCTGATGACCACTTACTATGGTATACAGATTAGATTGCTTAGTGGTAGGTCCCATGACTATGGTGTGCGTGGTCCACGGTTCAACACCTGCGATGTACTAGACATGTATTACTACAGAATAAGGCTAATTTAAGCAGTTGTAAGCAGGTTTAAAGGTGCTTGTGCAACATTATACCAGCGGTTGTACACAGTGAAACAAACTTTACATCCTACAACCTGTGCACGCAAATATGTCCACTTCTGCTAACTACTCAGGATATATACATTTCAGTGATGTAACATCTCACTATGTGCTTACATAACATTACATTGACTGTTAACTGTACTCTCCAGCACACATGGGTTTATGTGTGTTCCAAATGTTTATTATTCTGTGGAATACTACCTATATATGCAAGCTGTGGTTAAGGTATACTATGTAACATGTAAAACATCTCTGACTTTATTGGGATTTGAATCACGACTGCACAGATATTATGCAAATGCTGTAGTCATTACACTATTGACATTAATGTTCCTTCTGCCTATTTCCTATGTCCATGAATCCTATGTGTAAGCTTGGCTACACAACAGACGGAGCCACCCACACCCAGTGAGTTTCTCGAAATACCGACATAACACATGAATTGAGAGACTATACATTAACATCCTAACTACATTTGGCATAGCCCCTCACTGACACACTTCAGGGGAAGCCTTGATGTGTGACTGGGCAACAGTATTTGCAACCCTGGGATCATGTGTCCCAGAAACATACAGCCAGGGTGTGGGGGAGCCACTCCAGTTTTATAGCTGCAAGACCTGTTGGGGAAATTGAATGCTGTTGGGTTGTCATGTTAACATGCCCTTTTGAGATCACTATGTGCCCCTATCATCCTACAGCACCCCAGTCTTCAACAGTTTCCAGCAACTCTGCCTGGAATCACTTCATTAGCTATGCTTGACAGAGGCTCAGTTACTTCATCAATGGTGCAGATAAAGCCACCACACTGTTGCTATGCTTCTACATGCCCTTGGGCAGATAGCCTACTACCTATCTGTGAACCTCTACAGTGCAGGCCATCTCCAACATCATATGTGATTATACAGAGTTTTCTGATCACAATATACAGTGTAAAATCACCATGTAGTCAGACAACAGTTAAGTACAGCAAGAGCATACAGACTACTGATACATAATCACTCCAAAAGCCTATCTTGGAAGCTAGTGGACTTGTATAGGTTTCAGGCTTTGTATTGCTTACCAGTAGGTTACCTACAGGAAAGATGGGACACAAGCACAGATGGGAAACATGCCTGCAACAATCCCATACCAACTTGCATGTGTCAGCCCAAGGCTTTGGAATGCTGGGCAAGGCTATTGGCGCCCCCATGGTGCCATTTTTAGGCAGGTCTCAGAGGTGAATCTCACCTCCATGAACTGCACAATAGCGGAATCAATGAGGGTTAGGCTACTCAACACCAGGGGTAGTACTCACAACATGCATGCACTCACAGCATCCCTCAGTATGGACAACATCTACATCTGTTCTGTGACTGGGGACCTGTATAAGGCTCCTGTGAGCACACTGGCACTACCAGACTACAACCCATAACACACATTTCAGACACTGAACATGGACTGGCACAGACATGGAGGGGGTGTATCCATATTCATCGGAGATACCTACACCTCCAAGTTAGTGGGGCAGCATGATACCTCTGTGATCATCCATGTGCAGCTAACATCAGCCACGGTTGAAATGCAAACTGTGAGCTGATACAGATAACCCTCCATGACCCAGGAGCACCACTACAACTATCTGGAGACAGTGGTAAACATGACAGTCCTACCATACACCCTGTTATTGATCAATGTCAGCTAACCTACACTTAACTGGATAACCTACTCAAGTATGCACTTCCAGGCCCAGCACTTCCTGGGATTTATCACCTCATATGGCCTGTATCAGTTGGTAGACGGACTAACGAGAGGTGAAAACATTCTAGAAGTGGTAATCACTGACATGTGCAACAGGTGCACTACAGCAGAGGTAAACCAGTCACTGTCTAGATCTGACCATGAACTATTCACCAATGATTTCCACTCCAAACCATCTCCCCCACCCAAGAAACACACAGTGAATACCTTTCCTACAGCTAAATTCACAGTACTAATGTCAGAGGTGGGAGGGTTCACAGCCCCCATGCTCAGGGATGACACTGCTCAAGATACAGACAGAATTACAAATGCACTCTATAAGCACCTACAAAGATGTATGGGTTGTGCCATCAATGGTAAACCAGGACACGCTACTCCTACACAAGGACACCAGTCTGCTGAACCCCTGCAATATACATGCTATACAACAGAAGTAGGACAGTAGTCCAGAACAACAGCAAATCCCAAGACATGCAGACATCCGTGACCAGTATTAGAAAGACACTTATGTTACTCATGTAATTATCCAAGGCTGACATCCACAGGTAAACAGGCATGGATTCGGAAGATGACCACAGAGGCTTCTTTGGCTATGTCAAGGATCTAAACAGTAACACACAGATTTGTACTGTGCTGGTGCAATATCGCACTGAATATACTGGCCCTACTGATATCACCAACACACTTAATGATACATTCGGTGCAAGCTTCACCCCCTACAAGGCCCACAACAATACCCAAAATGTACAGTATCCCAGACGTCTGAGACATACAGGTGGTAATGGCTCTTTCAAACAGCATGGCAGAGCATTAATGGAGGCAGATGGTGTCCCAAACTGCATCCTGCAGACACTACAAGACAAAGTGACCCCCCCACCAAATATATCAATTCAACATCAGCCTCTACACAGGCTACATGCCCATTCAATGGTGCATGGCAGCAGCTATTCCACTCCACCAAGGTGGTGACACAACTGACCATGGTAGCTACCACCCCATAAGCCTGAGTAGCCTGATCTGCATGGCTATGGAGCGCATCCTCATGGCACTCATTAACATAGACAATGGTAACCTCCAGACACTTGACCCAACCCAGGTCAGCTTGATTGAGTGCAGATCATGCCTACTGAACCTGTTTAACATCTTACAGTCACCTAGACTTTAGGTGTGGCGTGTGGTAGTTCACACATACTACCTGGACCTCGCCAAGGGTTTTAACACCATTCCCCACTCAGGTATTATTTCTAGACTCACCAGCCAGTACATACACCAATACATCACAGGTTGGTTTGCCAACAGGCTTACACACAGAACCCACATGGTAAGCCTAGCAGCCTCCAGGTCCAACTCTTGACCAGTCATAACTGGTGTCCCACAGGACTCAGTCCTGGGACCCCTACTGTTTGCCATATACTTCTCAGAGGTATGGGCTAACACAGGTGGACTACAGCAGTCACAGATGTCCTTCAAGGGGCCTCACATAGACCAACACAGGGTGTCAGAATCATGGCCTCCAGCTAAAGGCCACATACTGCATGGTCATTCCATTTTGGGAAACTACACACAGACATATTAACACATGAGTGGCAGACACTATAATTCAGATGACGTAATGGGTATGTGGGGACTACACCGGATAGTGATCTCTCCTTTGACAATCATATCTGCGAAGTAGTTAGGACATCTATCTATGTAGGCCATCTGATTACTTAAGGGTTCGCATCTAAACAGACTGAGGTTATTCTGCCCCTTTACTCATCACTCATCAATCCCATCATCGAGTATGATAACTCATTTTGGATGTACCTCAGAAGACACATCCAACAGCCGGAAAGGCCACAAACGTACCTCGCCAAGAGGAATAATGCCCTCAGACATGTGTCCTATGCTGCCAGACTGCATAAACTCTTGCATTACTCAGTGAAATCTCGTTTACTCAGAGATGATATTTGCTGGCCAACAAAGCCATGTCCAAGTCAGGCTTAATGGATATGCTCCACCTATGGGAATCCATGTCACAGTGAGCCACATACTGTAATGAGCTACACCATGCCACAACCATAACTGGAAGATGCTGGAGTGACAGATTCCTGTCACGGATACTCCCCATGCTTTGGAACTACATCCCTGATTACATTATATGGAGCCCCTCACTAACAATCCAGGGAATCCTTGCAGAGTGGGTGGGGAACAGTGAATACACCCCAGGGATCCCACAATTGGCTCCGCTCCACAGAGGGACAGTTAGTTAATCAATGGAGTGGTGACAGCAGACACATTTTGGCTAGGCGTATGAATGGCCTCAGGCAGTTAGGCAAGAACCTACCTATGTACCTATGAACCTATACATACAGTATTGACACATGCTGAATACTTAATTTAGTGTTCAAGTATTGACTTACTTTGTGCCAATGGCAGTTGTGTGTACAATAATTGAGGGCTGCCTATGTAGGATGCAGCAAGTAGACCACCTATGCATGACAATTTACAGGTGGTCACGTGTGTGTGCCATCCATGTTTACTGTGTGTGCAGGTGGAGAAGGGTGTCAGTCCATAGGTGCCTACACTGTCAGTGTGTGAGCTATACGTTCCCTCTTTGATAAGGCATGGGCATACTGGGCATGCCTCCGTCTGCCTACTGGGGCTGGCACAGGGTGTTTGTGGTCTGAGTTCCTCTGTGCCTGTGGGGCCCTTTGCAATGGTGGTGGGCTGTGAGGGCCTTCACCATTCTGTCCCTGCTGCAGCTGTTTCTGCAGGATCATATTGTGTAGCATGGCACATACTATGAAGATGTGGGCACACATGCCTGGAGAGTACTGCAAGGCTCCACCAGATATGTCCAAGCAACGGAACCATGACTTCAGCATCCCAAGCACACACTCTATGATGATTCTGGTTTGTGCATGTGCCTCATTATGGCATTCTTGCATGGGGGTGTGTGCATTTCTGATGGGAGTCATCATCCACAGTTCCAGTGCATAGCCAGCATCCCCCACCAGGTGGCCATATGGGATGTCCCCCTTGGCAAATACCTGATACAGCTGTGAGGCATTCCAGATGTGGGAGTCATGATAGCTTCCAGGGCTGCCAGCACACACATCCATGATAATGCCCTGGGCATTGCACATGACCTGGCAGTTGATGGAGGGGTATCCCTTGTGGTTTATGTAGCGCCTACCTTGCTCACCATGTGGTGACTTGATGTGTATGTGCATGCAGTCTATTGCACCCAATACCTATGGGTAATCTGCCACACGGTGGAAGAGACACATATTGCTGGCCAACTCCTCCTGCATTTGTGGGAAGTATATGTGCTCATTGACATGTGGTAACATGGCATCCAGGAACTGGTGAAGTACCCTGGATGCTGATGCCCGTGAGATCCATATCCCCAGTTGGCCTTTGAAAGGTACATGTAGCTACTATTCTCAAGCTTACACATACCTTTGTGTCCACTGGGATGGGATCCCCTCTGTTATTTCTGGCTCTGAGGCATGGCCGACACAGCTCAACAAGTTGCTGTATGGTGTCCCTGCCCACCCTGTAATGCTCTACTATCTCCAGATCATGTAGCCCCTGGCAGGTTACCCTGGGTCAGAATACTCTTCTCCTCCTCCGGTGCCTGAGGTGGTTGTCAGCATAATCCTCCACACCACCTTCAGTCTTCAACACATGCTGGTGAATCAAAGCTATGGCAGCCCCTAACCTGTACATATTAAAAGTTCCCCATCTGTATACACCAATGGTGCAGAGTGTCTTGGAATACACAAGTGTGTGTGAGGTGCTTTCACACTTTATACTATTGTGCTATGGATGCTGCTGGTGTAATTGGGTGTGTATGTGCAATTCCAGCTGCAGGGTATCTTAATTATGGGTTTTACAGCAGGTATTGCTATTGTGGGGCCTTTGGTGTTGAATTACGCTTGGCTGTCATGATTCATCTATTGCCCTTTACTTCACTTTTCAACCCGATTCCCCTCCCATTGTCAGGCATGCATCCAGCTGCCGGCTTTCTTGTTTTGTACTTTTCCAACCCAGGATTGTGTTGTGAAATGCATTATGTAGCTGATCTACTGCAAGTTTGCTTTGTTCTGCTGTGACAGTTCTCTTTTCTTTGCAGTACGGCACCTCCCCTTTCCTGTTCTACAGGTAGCTGCTAGCAGCCTTGTTAGCTGTTGTCAATGGCCCACTGTGGGTTCCTAGGTGTTAATTACTAATATGTACTCCAATTACCATGCTGCAGCATTTCCTTATTTTCTTCCAGTATCCTTCCTGTTTCAGCTCTGGTGAAAGCCGCGCACAGCCGTTTACCGGGTTTTGAGCGCATTTTCATCCACGTTCACATGCACATTCAGTTACCGTGTGTGCTCTCAGCTAAGCAAAGTTATGGCTACTTCAACACACCCCTATCCTGTGGCTTTTTTTAGCAACAGGCAAACCGGATTAGCAATGCTCCAATGTGCTTACAGCTAAGATGGCGCACCCCTCTCTTGATGTCATCTTTATTTCCAGGCCACACCTCGGTGTTGTACCACTACACTGTGAGGTGCATCCTTATGCCGGCGGGATTTTGTGATTCTGTATTACTTGTCTCATTTGCATGGCATTGACTACTAATTCCTAGTTACTGCGCAGAACACTGTCACAACCCCTTAGCAACCCATGGTGTGGTGTAGCATGTGTGCCACTGACTATTATGGGGAATTCATGAAATGTGTTACATTGCAGTTTTATTACATATAAATAAATTTTCATTGTGATCCCGTTTGTGCACTGATGCACTGCAACTCTACTTCGCGTTAGTGTGGGCATGACATTACATGTTCTTTTTTATATGTTGTGCATGTTTTTTTATGCCAATGGCTATATATTTAGCCATTGACATATATTAACAGTATAATACGTGAGTTTGGTCTGCTTTCATGGCTCCAATTTTATGCTTGAAAAAATGTAAACCATTTTTTTCGGTTTACATTTCTGCATGCTTACACTATGCCTACACCACTTCCTGAATCTCTATATACCTTCATTTGCATGCTACGCTCCTGTGCATGGGGTAATTAGCATACATGCACTGGGAGCTGTGCGGCCGTGGCATACACAGGTAGTGCACGTGGAAGCAGCTCGTATCTGAATCGCTCGGTGGCCATATTCGGTGTTAGATCGCCGATGCTACACCTGTGCCTGGCGCAAGCTTCATGAATCCCAGGGTAAGTGTTCATCAATTATAACAACAAGTAACTTAGTATGAGGTACTATTTTGATGGGGATCTTATTTTGATTGACTATCAAGAAGGAGTTATTGACAATTTTAGTGTATCTTGATGGAGTGAAAATCATTATCCTAGTTTTGGATGGATTGAGAGATAAGTGATTGTTTAACAATAAGACTCAGTACCAGTAAATGCATTTTGAGTTAATTGCATGAGATTTGTGAGGGATTTGGAAGAACAGATGATAGCTAAGTCATCAGCATATTGAACAAGTTTAGCTTTTGGTATACAGTGCTGGAAATTATTAATAAATATATTAAATAGTAAGGGACCCAGAATAGAGTCTTGGGTACTCCTGTTGGAGTAAGAAGGAAAGAAGAGATGGAATTTTTCCACTTGACAGCTTGATATCTGCTTGAAAGGTAGCTCAAAAACCAAGTGAGAGAAGAGGGAGATAGGTTGAGTACAGAGAGTTGAGAAAGAAGTAAATAAGAGATAGTATCAAAAGCTTTGGATAAGAGAAGATGCAAAATTGCCTGAGTCACAAGCACGGTTAACGATATCAAGAAAGGAAGGAAAGAAAGGCAGTGGTAGTGCTGTGTCCAGGTCTAAATCCATGCTGTGTAGGGGTTAATAGATGATTATTCAGAAGGTAAGGTAGAAGTTGCAAGTTAATGCATTTTTCAAGAATCTTAGAGATTGGGGAGAGAGGGGCTATAGGATGAAAATTGGAGATATCAGTATAATGGCCCCCTTTGTGTAAGGGGATAGTAAATGCTTTTTTTCCAGAGGAGGGGTACATATGATTCTTGAATAGAATGATTAATTAGGATACAGATGGGAAGAGCTATGTCATCAGCAACTAACTTGAGGAATTTGGATGGAAGGCTATCTGGGGCATTACAGCATGACTTGAGTTTTTGTAGTAATTTTTTTATGGTATTGACAGGGATGGGTTTAAAGGTAAATGAAGGAAAGTTATGAATAGAAAATGTAGTGGAAGGTAATGCATTGTTAAGGAAAGATGTAGTGAGCTTGGCTATAGAGTCTAAGAAAAAAGAATTAAACTGGGTAGCAATAACATGATCAGGAGAGTTAGGATCTGGGCAAAGTTTGTCATTTTTGCCAGGGGTGAGAAGGGCAGAGATACTGCTCCCAAACATTTTAGGATTAGATTTCTGACTTTTTGAAGTTTGGAGTAATAGGATTTGTGATCAAAAACTATTTGTTTTTGACTTTATTACGCAGTTGTTTGTATTCAGATAGGAAATTATATGTTTTGTATTTGTTATAGTATTTATGTGATTTATCTCGGAGATACATAAGGGTTATAGTTTCTGAGAGGCAGGGGGCAATTTTGCTTTTAACCCTTTTAGTTCTAGGAGGAGCAAAGCTATTTAGAAAGTTAGTAAAAGAATCATTGCAGTAACAGCATTATCAAGCAGAAGAGTTTTCAGAGGGTTCCAATTCATATGTTTTTTCACAGGAATTTCAAAGAATTTTGATTTCTTTTTAATCAAACCACTGTCAAATGTTTTCTAGTCTTTTGATTTTGCTTAAGAGACAATTATACACAATAACTGGTTCAAATTAAGTATTAATGACTTGTTTCCTAACTGCAGTGTAAAGGCATTACTAAGCACTTTAACACATTCTTCCTTTGTGTTGCTGGCACTGAAAAGCATGCAGTTTGTGCTTCCAGGCAGAATATCCCTGAAACAGAGTCTCTTTTACAACTGTGTAAACCCCAATGCCTAGACCTGGCACAGTTGCTGCTTCAGACTCACTTTTCCTTGTTGGTACTCCACCACATTTAGCACAATGTTACATCAGGTTCACTTTTCCTTGCTGGTACTCCACCACATGTAGCATAATGTTACATCAGGTTCACTTTTCCTTGCTGGTACTCCACCACATTTAGCATAATTGTTACATCAGTTTCACTTTTCCTTGCTGGTACTCCACCACATTTAGCACAATTGTTACATCAGGTTCACTTTTCCTTGCTGGTACTTCACCACATTTAGCACAATTGTTACATCAGGTTCAATTTTCCTTGCTGGTACTCCACCACATTTAGCACAATGTTACATCAGATTCACTTTTCCTTGCTGGTACTCCATCACATTTAGCACAATTGTTACATCAGGTTCACTTTTCCTTGCTGGTACTCCACCACATTTAGCACAATTGTTACATCAGGTTCACTTCTGTGAGACTTTAATACTTAACAATTAAGTACCTATATCTGAGTTGTAGGGATGAGCTGAATGTAAGAAATGCAAGCTTCCTGTGGATTTCATGTAACCAACTACTGTTTGAGATTTCTGTGAGTACAGAATATCTAGAGACTCCATGTTTTTTTAAGTTAGGTGAACACAGGCTCTGCAGGAGTGGTAAAATGTCTGTTCTTTGGATCACATGCCATTGCAAATATTACATTTAGAGAAATAATACTGAAGTCAAACATCTACTGTTATGATGAGCACCTGATAAAAATGTACTTTATTGTACTTAAGCCACAATAAAGATAGCGGTAGTGTTGCTACGGATAAATTATAGTTAACTCCATGATGGTTCTAGACATCAAACAGTGAATTTAAAAAAGGAAAAAAAAACTTTACTGACAAGTACTGCCCAGTATTCAAAAATTTAATTTAAAAAAGCTAGTCTGACTGGCAAAGGTAAAACAGCCATTTCAAGTTTAATACAAAGAAACTAAAAATCCGATTGCTCATTCCCTCCCCCAGACAGCTTCATTAATTAATTTCAAGGTGGTACAACTCAGAACAAGTATACAACTATCAAGTGGAGCAGCAACACAACCCATTG
Organism: Protopterus annectens; assembly: GCF_019279795.1. Lineage (NCBI taxonomy): Eukaryota > Metazoa > Chordata > Ceratodontiformes > Protopteridae > Protopterus > Protopterus annectens. Next base: position 963,653,133 of record NC_056748.1, read on the forward strand.
ACTAATGCTCTTTACTAACTTTAAATGGAGACCCAGTATAGCAAATGGCATATCAGCAAACATATGATGTTGAACATCCTCCTCCACAACCATCCAAGATTGCGGTGGCAGAACATTGTGTAAGGATATACACAGCATAAAACACACTGCCCAACCACTGAGAAGAGAAAAACATAATTAAATAAATGCAGCACAAAGTCACATCAAGTCAAAGTGACATCCCGGCACTGTTATCATTATCAAATGAATGAACAGCACTATTTACGCACAAAAAAATAACAAAAAAAAAAAGGGGGGGGCTTGCAGGAACTAAACTACTGACATGGAGTTCTGTGGTCTGCTATGGCATCCACTATATCAGTGAGCGGCTCACTAGCAGCTGCTGTGAACATCTTACTTAGCCTACCTGTGTGCAGACTATCTGGCACCAATATATTTATATTTATTTATTTACTGACATTTTGTAACTGGGAATTCTGACTGGGTCAAAAAGGTAAATTTTTAACAGAGGCCTAGGGAGAAAAGCTCCATTACAAAGGCAATAAAAAAACATTAGATAATTTATAAAAATGAAAATATAATGTACATTTTTTTAAATTATTAAACTGTGTCAGTTAGTATATAAGTACAATTTTATACACAAGTTCAGCAAAGATGGATGTTTTCAATTTCAAGATGAGATTAATGTATGAATTAGAAGTATGAAAGATGCCAACAGTGTCCTTGTGGCAGAGCACAAGGTAAACAGAGGTACAATTGATGCGATTTAAAGTAGACAGTGGTAAGTGGGTAAGTGAGAGTGGTAATTTGGTATAGATTTAAGAGGTTAGGTGAGCCAGGAGAAAGGAGTGAAGGAAGGAAAAGTAAAGCATAGAACACAGACAGTTATATGTTTGGTTGGTAGAAAGAAATGATGAAAGAGGTAGTGACAAAAAAGGAAGAGTGGAGGGGGGACTTTTGTCAAGAGAGAGATAGGAGAGTGATTTATATAGTTTAAGGGGTGAAAGATTGAGCAGATGGGGAGAAAACATGGGGAAGGTATAGTTTTTAAAATGATAAGAAGAGGGAGTAGAGGGGGAGTAAGGGGGGGATCCCAAGCCTTTGGACTTTAAGTGAAAGTTAGTTGAAAGTAGTGTGTGTGTGGTGAGAGAGAAAGGAAGTAGTGGGGAGAAAACAGAAAAAGGGGAGGGAAGGAGCTCTGAAGTGGGTGTGGGTGGGGAGTATAAGGTAAAAAACAGGGACCAAAGGAAATATTTAATGCTGAAGGTATGGTTGGGGGGTCAGGTGGGATAGTGGGTAATTATTTTATGGGGGTTTAGTGCTTTGGCAAATATGTTTGAGAAGGAAATTTTTAAGAGTATATTTGAATTTGTTAAGATTTGGTGTGGCTCTTATTTCCAGTGGTAGTGCATTCCGCAGTTTGACTATATATTAGGAGTATAGGCACGGGTCTGCTTTTTTATTTGGTCTATGTAGATATAGAAGTTGTTTATCTTAGGAGTGCAGGGTCCTAGCTGGTATATAGCTTTGGAGGGTGGATTTTAAGTTGGTGCAGTTTTCAGGTATAAATATTATTTTGTGGGCAAAAGTTAGTTGAAGTTAGTTGAAGGTAGTTGAGATGACAAGGGGAATTCAAGCCAGATGAATTTTGTGAGTGCAGTACAGTGATGCTTATAGAAAGGTTCAGAGGTTGCAAATTTAGTGATCTTATTTTAGTAAGATTCTAGTTTGTTTTTTTAGCATAATCTGGAGGTTTGTAAATATAGGTGCACCATATAATGAAGGGAGGAGGTAGGTAGTAGCCATTGTAAATTTGGTGGCCATATTCATAAATTTCTTGTGACAGTAGATCATACCTAGTTAGCAGTGTTTTTTTTATTACATGGTTTATATGTTGTTCATACGTAGGTTTGTTGACTATATTAATGCCTGGTAATTTTGTCTATGTAACTATTTCTATTTCTGCTGTTAGTGAGTATATTTTAAATTCTTTTGGATGGATTTTTGATGTAAATAGGAGTTTTGTTTTGTTGGTGTTGACTAGTTGTTGTGTGCTGTTGAGCCAGGTTTCTATGCAGGTGAAAGCATCTTGGGTTATTTGCCTGACTTGTTCAAAATTATGAGAGGAGGAGATTATGGTAGAGTTGTAGACATGTTGTATCAGTGAGCTAGGGGAAGATACAAAGTGGAGGTTTTGTGTACGGGTATTGAAGACAAGGGGTCCCAGAATAGATCCTTGGTGTACCCCTGTTTTGTTTGGGAGATACTGTGAGAGACAGACTTGTCATTTTACAGATTGCTGCCTGTTTGTTGACAGCTGTTGAACCATTGTTGAGATGATGGGGAGAGTTGTAGACTGGCCAGTTGCTGTAGGAGGTTTGGGTGACAGACTGTATCAAAGGCTTTTGGGAAATTGAGAAGTAGTGCAGAGGTATATTGGTCAGCATCTCCTGCCTTGTTTATTTATTTTTTTGTTGAAGATACTACTGCAGTTGGTGTTCTATGTGAGGGTCTAAAACCATGTTGAATTGGAGTAAGTAGGTTATTGGTTATGACATGTTTGAGTAGTTGCTTGTGTATGCACTTCTCTAGGATTTTTGAAAGGGGAAATAGAATGGCAATCAGTCTGTAGTTTGCCAGTTTGATTATTGCACCTCCTTTGTAGAGGTTATAATGGATTTTTTCCAGAGGGCTGGGTCATAGGATTCTGTGATTGGATCTGTTGATAAGTATGCCAATGGGATATGCAATGGCACCGGCCAGAAGATTTTAGGGTGCATGTTTAATTTTTGTTATTTTGTTCCTCACTGGGGCAAGGTATGAGTCCAGAAAAAGTTTGTTAAAGTTGCTTACTGCATTGTCTAAAGGTATAATTGTAAGTGAGGTCCAGTTTAAGCAAGTTAATATGTTACTATATCAGTGAGTAGTTTGCTAGCAGCTACTGTGAATATCTTACTTAAACTACATGTGTATAAACTCTCTGGCACCACCTTACTGTTTTTTACAAGGTTACTGTCAATGTTCTGTTGCCAGTATAGTGGATGGTTGTGGAGATGGACAATCAACAGCATATGTTCACTGATATGCCATTCACTACAGACTCAACTGAAATTTAGAAACCAGCGTAATGTAGCCAATATTCCTATATCTGTGAACAGTATATTGCAACTATTTCTTCTAGTTTTTATTTCAATATTTTCTTATTATATTTTCCCCAAATCTGCACTTTCAGTCCTACAGTTCTGAGGACCAGCATGGCATGCACTCTGACATGTATACACACACACATGCACAATCTACACAAGTAGCTTGCTTGATACTTTCAAGCATGTGAGCTTTGAATCAAACATTTTTTGTACTTTTTTCAGCTCAATGATATTTTTTCAATGATCTTAGACAATGGAAAAATATTTATTTTGTTTTCCTTTATGAGTTACAAGCTTAACACTGGAGTACTGATTCTATAATTAGTAATATTTAGCCCCCTGATGAAGGGCTCATTTAGTCCAAAAGTATCTTTATTGCAATGTTGGTCAAATAGAAAGTATCACATCAATTTTGCATTCTATTATTTTCAAACAGTGAGGCAGCGCAGCCTTTTCACTTTTTGATTATTTTACATTATTTGAACTGTAATAACATCTAATTACCATTACCTTTATATATAGCTCTATAGAAATGTTCATTTTTACTGTTCCCAAATGGAAATGCTCAGTGAATATATAATTTGCTCTGTCTGTAAATATAAATAAAATGGGAATAAGACTATGAAATCCGATGCTGGTGCTGTCTGTGTGTGTGTGTGTGTGTGTGTGTGTGTGTGTGTGTGTGTGTGTGTGTGTGTGTGCGTGTGTGCGTGTGTGTGTGTGTGTGTGTGTGTGTGTATGGTTTATATACATATCTATATCTATCTATCTATCTATATATATATATATATATATATATATATATATATCTATATATATCTATATATATATACATATATATATATATATATATATATATATATATATATATATATATATATATATATATATCTATACATATATATATATATATATATATATATATATATATATATATCTCTATGGGTCTACCTGAATTAACCGAAACTGCAAATGACCGAGAGCAAGATAACCGACACCGGAAGATCGACAACAGAGAAGCCCAACAATTGAGAATCCCGACGCTAAGAACACCGACATGTTAAGGTAAGTGTGTGATAGGGATGAACGTTAGGGTCAGGGTGTGGGTAAGGTAAGTGTGTGATAGTGACGGACTTAAGGGTTAGGGGCGGATTAAGTGAGTTAGGGTTAGGTTGCGGGTAAGGTAAGTATGCGATAGTGACAGACCTTAGGGTTAGGGTTTGGGTTAAGGTTAGTGCATATGTAGTTGTGTATGTAAGGTTTAGTGTAGGTTTGTAAGGCTTTTGGTGTGCTTGTGTGTATGTTTTTTGGAAAGGTTATTTGTTTTTTTGATTTTCGGGATTATGGTTTGTCGGGCATGTGAAGTTTTGTGTTTTTGAACTTTCGGTTTTGTCATGTCAGTTATTTCGTTCTTGGTGTTTTGGCATGTCGGTGTTATCAGGTAGACCCATATATATATATATATATATATATATATATATATATATATATGGGTCTACTTCAGATAATCAAAATCTCACATTGCCGAGACCATTTAAATAAAACTGCAGATGAACACAAATTTAAAATAACTAATTTTACATGATCGAAAACAGCCATCTACAGTGTACCAGAATTATACAGAGTTTGCCTACATGATGCCATCCCCCAACAGTTCGGGACCGTAAATTATACTGACTTGCGTTTTTGCATGGTCCTAGATCTTACTACATTGAAGAAAAGGCTAAACACCTACAGAATGAACATATCTGCATGAGACCCGCCTGGTGGGGTATGCATGTACAGCATATTAATTTCTTTTTTACAGTGGTGCTGCAAATGAACAGGAAGTACATTATTCTTGACCGCGTAAGATTCATTCTTTTAAATTTTCATTCATCTGCAGTTTCATTTGAATGGTCTTGGTAATGTGAGATTTGTACATATGAGTTTTGGATTTTTATATATATATATATATATATATATATATATATATATATATATATATATATATATATATATATATATATATATATATATATATATATATATATATAGCGAGAGAGAGACACACACACATATTTATGGCTAAGCAAGCCTACCATAATGTTCAAACAGCATATAAATGTTACCAGTCAAGTCTCTGGTTCCAAACATTCATGTTATTAGAGCACAGATGCAGTTAGTTCAATGCAATAAGTTCAGGCACAGCAGGAATGTAACATTGCTTTTCTTTTAAGTTCATTCCATTACTTCGGTATCCATAAGGAATAGTTTGAAATGACCCTTTTATTTTCCACAAATATGATGCTATTAGCTTACATAGCTGTTACTCTGATGATCTCTCGCTCCTCTTCTTCTTTCAGCTTTTTAACAAAGCTATCCAGTACTGGCATTTCAAACTTTATATACTGGGCAACCTAGAAAACAGAAAAGCACATGAATCACTACTATTAGTTTTTTATTCATACTTATTGATTTTTAGAGTGTATTTGTTCATACTTAACTCTTTACCTGTCTCAAACACAGACACACACACACACACACACACACACACACACACACACACACACACACACACACACACACACACACACACACACACACACACACACGAGCGCATGTGTGTGCACACACCACCCTACACCAAACCAAACATCCCCCAGCCCCACCCGACTTTTGTGCTTCCCTCTTTGTCTTACTTGTTCATAGGTTCATAGGTTCATACTAGGCTATCTGCCCTGGGGCAATTATAAGCCTAGCCCGATTCTGTATGGCTTACGCCACCCCTTGATTTGAGTATACTGTGCCCTTTTTAAGGTTTAGTTTACTGTGCCTCTGTCTAATAGTAACACGGGAGTGATCCCTGGGACAAACCTATGATCCCCCATCCACCTATCGAGATTCTTCTTGAAGAGATTCAGTGAGGTGCTCTGCCTCACATGAACTGGAATTCTATTCCAGAGCGAAGGGAGCCTCTGGGTTATGAACCTGCCCCTCCAGCAAGTTCTATTTATTTCTGTGCTGAGGTTCAAGTCCCTCGAGCGTGTGGCTCTAAGGGATTTAGATTTACTGAGGTGGAGCATGTCCATTAATTCTGGATTTGACATAGCTTTGTATGTCAGGCATAGATCGCCTCGAAGTAGGCGGTATGCAACTGAATAGAGCTGGAGTTTTTTTAACCGAGCAGCATATGGCATCTGTTTGAGACCCTTGATCCTCTTGGTGAGATACTTTTGGGGTCTTTCTAATTGCTGCAGGTGTCGGGTAAGGTGCATCCCAAAAGGGGCATTGTATTCTGTGATGGGCCTGATGAGGGATGAATAAAGGGGCACAATTACCTCTCTTGATCTAGATGTGAAACCCTTCATGATGAGGTGGGCTATGTAGAAGGTCTTTCTAACCACTTTGGCAATGTGGTTTTCAAAGGAGAGATTGCTATCAACTTGGGTCCCCAGGTCCCTAATAACTTTCTCTGTACTTAATGGGTTTCCGCCTATGTGGTAATTTGTGGGCACATTGTTTTTGACAAAGGGTATGACTATACATTTTTTGGCATTTAGCTTTAAACCATGGTGCTGGCACCAGTTATCTGTCTCTGTGAGACCTTTTTGAAGGATGTTTGTGTCAGCTGGAGAGTTGATTATGGCGCCCAGTTTGCAGTCATCTGCGAACTTGGTGAGCCATAGTCCTCCCACATTTGCCTGTACCTCGGAAAAGTATATACCGAACAAGAGTAGTCCCAGGACAGAACCCTGTGGGACGCCACTTGTGACCGGTTTCGAGTTGGACATGGCTCCAGCAACTCTCACTGTGTGGGTTCTGTCTTTGAGCCAGTTTGCGACCCATCTTGTGACATAGGGGTTTATATTTAAGCTGGATAGCTTATCTATGATGCCCGAGTGGGGTATTGTGTCAAATGCCTTTGCAAGGTCCAGATAGGCTGTGTGGACTACCTTCCCTTCATCTATGGCTTTGGTGACTGTTTCGAAGAAGTCAACCAGGTTCAAAAGGCAGGATCTGCATTTGACAAAGCCGAACAGGGTAGGATCTAGTGTCTGTAGTTCCCCAATGTCTTTGTTTATGAGCTCCATGATGATCCTCTCCATAGCCTTGCAGACTAAGCTAGTCAGGCTTATGGGGCGATAGTTTCCAGGGTCCATAGAGGCTCCACCTTTGTGGAGTGGGACCACTGTTGCTGTATGCCATTATGTGGGCACATATCCTGCAGTGAGGCTGAGATTGTATAGCTGTTTTATTTGAGGGATTAGTTCCTCTTGGAGTTCATGTAGGACGCAACCTGGGATGCCATCTGGTCCCACGGAAGCAGTGTTTTTTGCTTTGGAGAGGGCAGCCTTCACCTGAGCATCAGAGATGTTTGGGAGGCAGCCCTCTGCCGGGATAGATACTTGCTCTTTTGGGGGGGAGAGGGTGGAAAAGTTTGCACTGAACCTGTCTGCCAGGTATTGGCGATGTCTGTGGGTTCAGTGTATTTTTTGTCATTTAGAATCAACTCAGAACAAGTCTGGGAGTTGCATCCCAGGTTTCTAACATAACTGAAAAAAGCCTTATGATTGTCTTTGGTGTCCTGTGCAATTTTTCTCTCGAAGCTGGCCTTGGAGGATTTTATGAGGGATCATAATTTTTTGCTAGTACTGATCAGAGATGCGTTCCCTATTAGGGATTTTGCTCTATCATGTAGTAGCTTCCTCCTTCTGTTGTACAGTTTATTTATGGCAGGGGTCCACCAGACTGGACGCCTGCCTTTGGATGATTGGGTCTTGGTTTTATTTGGGATAGCATGATCCATGCATTCCTGGAGATGTCCGTAGAATGCATTTATATAGGATTCTGCAGTTTGGGCCGTAGTTTCCACTGGTCCTGGGGCCTTGCAGGATTCCACTTTGGTTTTGAGAAGTGAGAAGTTCGCTTTTGAGAAGTTTTTCACTGTGGTTTTCTGGGCTGGGGGTGGGGTCGGGATGTGGACATCCAGTGAAATTAATTTATGGTCTGATCTTACCAATGAGGGATATACTTCTGGTGTGGAGCATAGAGTCCCCATGTTGGTAATGATCAGGTCTAGTATGTTGTCCCCTCTTGTGGGAGTGGTGACTAGTTGTTCCATAGCATTTGAGTTTATAATTTCCAGGAACCTTTGGGCTAAGGTGCTGGGGCTTGAGTAGTGCTCTCAGTCAATGTTTGGGTAGTTGAAGTCACCCAATATAATGGTGTTCGGAGAGATCTTCATGTTCTCCAATGTTTTCAGGAAAGCCGAGTGGGATTCCTGACTTTGAGAGGGTGGTCTGTAGGATGCTATAAATTGAAAAGCAGTCTTGCCCACTGTTAGTTGCACATGGATGGTCTCTGATACTTCGTGCAATGCCACTAACCTGGAGGTGTGGATATCCTTGATAAATATGGAAACTCCCCCTCCTTTTGTGGTTTGGTCCAGGTTTTGGGGCCGAAAAGCATGATATGAGGTATAGCCTGGTAGTGCTGGGGTGCTCTCTGGAGCCTTGAACCAGGTTTCTGTCACTGCACAGATATCGATGTTCTCCATACTGAGGAGAGCTTCAAGTGCATGCATCTTGAGGTTAAGACTTCTGGCGTTTAGCAGCATTACCCTTAGTTTCTTGTTCCTTGTGCTGTCTATGGGGGTGGGTTTGAGTTTTGAGCCTTGCCTAAAAAAGGCACTATGGGGATGGCAAGAGCCTTTGCCAATATCCGAAAGCCCAGTGGTGACAGGTGCAAGCCATCCCTAGCGAAGCAACGTGGCTTGTCGAGCATGTCATCCCAGGCTGACAGATACTGGATCCCCTTTGAATGACACCAACATTTTAGCCAATTGTTAAAATCGATCATTTTGTCTTTGTACTGTGGCATCATTCTAGGTTGAGGGTAAGATGCTCCTCAAGTTCAGGGTCATACCAGCCTGAGCTACATGATCAGAGAGCTCCTCTATGTCTCTTTTCATGTAGTCCAGGGAGGTACGTCTCAGGTCATTCACACCAGCATGTACAATGACTGAGTCATATATGTATTTGCTTTGGAGTGACCTGAGTTCTTGCGTTATGTGGTGGATCCTAGCACCCGACAGGCAGCTCACCATGACCTTCTCTTTATTCAGCCTGGTGAGCAGGACGTCAGTGTGTCTGACAATAGAGTCACCTATTACAAGAGTATCAGGTATGTTATTCAGCCTTAAGGGCTGTGGCTGCTTGGCACACTGACTTTGTGGGTTATGTGTTGTGCGTGTTTTGTTTTGAGGTAGCGTTTGCTTGGATGTCTGCTTTGGAGGTCTCTGTTGCTTAGGTAGATTTTTATTTAGAGCCTCCAAGTATGTTTTTGTGTATTTATGTCTTTGGTTCGCTGATGTGGTGGGACTATGTGATACTGGAATTGTGTTGTGTGAGGTTACCTTCTCCTCCTGACTGGTTACACCAGTTTTGAGATGAGAGAGCTCAGCCTCCAGTTTGGCTAAATAGTTGCATCTCTCACATATATTTGAACCTGTTTGGAGGAGGAGAGGGTTGTCCATGTACATGAGACAGTTGTAACATTGCCTCAAAATTCCCCAGATTCACCAGCTGGACCAGAGAGGAAACCATTGACTGACCTTTGGACATGCTAGAGTAATATAGGGAAACTGAATTTAAGACGGACCAATAGAGGACAGGGTAATCGTAGAGAGCATAAGAGTAAGTAGTGCTTATGGTTTAATAGTGCTAACTTGTAGGATTACTTAATTGGACCAGTGATTGTTAGATGTTCCCATCTTTTATTTTGGTTACTGGATACTTAAGTGGGCAGAAGATGGATTTTTTTTATGGAGGATATGAAATTTTACAGCTGGAACACACTGATGAGACTATGAGGCAAGGATACTACACAAGACAATATTTGCACCATAATTAGAAAAAAAATTACTGAAAGTGATAAAAATAATTCACAGCAGTAGAAACAACAGACAGAAAGATACCATAAACAGAGAATATATATCCAGTGACACATATGAATATTACATTTTTATACCAGCTAAAGAATTGCTTAAATGCTGTAATGTTTAGGAGACTGAACAGTGCTCATATAACTGTATTAGACTCTTGAATTGAATAATGACGAATGGATAAAAATGAATAGTATATTTTCTTGAATCCTCAGCAACAACATAATACAAGAAAATATACTAATGGTGACAAAGTACTCTATTAAGCATCTGGGAGAGATTTTTTCTAATTACTTTTTATTAATTTTTTTATTGAAAATTTTAAGCCATAGACATTATTCCTACATCTGCAGTCTAAATGGAGCACTGAAAGTTATACCAATTGTGTTTTTTAATACCTTGCCTTAGTACATTTTTTTTACTCCATTGCTATGTCATGCTATATATTCATACATGTTTTACTCCACTGCTGCATCACGCTATGTATGTACGCTCACCTGTAGCTTGGCTGGGTGCAGTACTATTCTGTGCTCTCTCTTGTGTGCTCCTTCAGATGATCTTCCCTTACTCATTGTTAGATGTTCTTTTGTTTACTCTTCTTGTTTTATTTTTCTCTTCCCCTGTTCATTTTATGGTTTATCCACATCTGATATTTCTAAATTCAGCTACATTTCTAGGCTCTACCCTTTTCCCACTTGGACAATTATTTCTCTCCTTGCCTGATTTTCCATTTCTATATTATTCTCTGTAGGGACATTATGTTTAATGCATCCATGTGGATTTCCTTGTATCTCAGTTATCCCCTGAAGTGCCTTCCTGTGTAGTGGTAGACCCCTCCCCCATAATTGCCCCTTTTTCCTTTACCTCTGGGTCTATTATGCCTACTTCTTCATTCAGCCCTAAAATGCAGAGTTCTAAATACAGACACACACACACACACACACACACACACACACACACACACACACACACACACACACACACACACATACATATAAGGGTCTACTTCAAAATCCCAATGCCCAGAAGATCAACGTTTAAACTCCCGAGACAAAAATCAGGAAACTGAGGAAACTTGATTTTTACTAGGGTAAGTAAACACTGGCCAAAATGGAAATGAAACTTGTGCACCAATGTGGGGGCTATACCCCCAAACCCCACAGTGTGGGGAGCAATGCCCCCCCCAAATATACATACCAACTCTGGGATCACACTACAGTCATGCAGGACTAGTCTAGTCCTGCACGGAAGCAGGCGCTTAGGAGCAGGATGGCAGTGTGCCATGCATATTAATGAAGGCATGCTGCCCAACCTCCTAGGCATACAAGGAGCGTGTACGAGTGCAGGGGGCATGTCTGAGAGCAGAGCTCTCAGAATAAACATGCCCCTGCAAAGTAGAACAGCAGAAAGTGGAAATAAATAAGGAAGGCCGCTCATAGGTGTCTGCATATCCCCACCAACAGTCCCCCATGTGTACAACAGCAACAGTACATATAAATAAACCAAAGAAAACCTGTTATATTTACTTTAAATCTGAGTACAGCTAACTGTAGATGCGTGGGTGTGCCCATCGCTTAGCTACAGTTAAAGCAGCTTAAAAGGCTGAAGAGGATAACAAGGAAGATATACGCAAATGAAGCAGCACAGCAATAGTGTAGTAGGCAGGGTGTCCGCCTAAGGAGCAGGCATTCCCAGTTCGAGTCCCACTGCAGCACATATCATTCTCCATGTCAAATCTGTATATGAATGCTTTTTTTCTCATATATTTGCTGTATAACCTACTAAATAACATTTAAATGTGGAGTGGACTACTGTATTAATAAGGCGCTAGTAAGCAGGTTTAAGCACAAATAAGCAGTAGTAAGCATGTTTAAGTGCATTTGCATGGGGGTAAGCATTACCTACACAGATTAAGCAAAGTAGAAGCTAACTGAGTGTTAGAAACTGTAACCGGAGGTTAGCAGTGCTTAGCTCTGCGCAAACCCATGCACGCCAGCATACAACTGCTTTAATGTGCCGTAATCACTCTGTACCCTATGGCCCATGTTCTGCCCAGCAACAAAATAAACAGCTTCTGTAAGGCATGAACTCAGGACCCTGTACACTATAGTCACAGTAGTTAACCACTAAGCCATCATAGCAATACATATGCGTGAGGTATCAGCAAACTAATCCTCACCACAGGAAAATCAAACCAAACATGTGAACTGAATCTATGTATAGTGTGATGTTGTATAACCTGCTACATAACATAAACATGTGAACTGGAGTATTGCAGTAAGCATAGATGTGAGGTGTTATTGTAATAAAGTGTAGAAGTTGCCAGGACACCATACAGTGTATGTACACATGAATCATGAATACCAGACACATATATAACCTGTAATGAATAATAAATCACTGCCAAAAGGCAAATTAAATGCTAATTAACTATTAATCAATGCTAACTGCTGTGCAGCTCAACTTAGTAAGTGTAAGCAATGTGTAGAGAAGCCAATTCAATCTGTCTTGTGGTATACCTCTTTAAGCAGTGCCAACCTTAGGTAAGCAGGTGTGCCCATAGCTTAGCCTATTCAAAACTGGCCAGTCACGGAAAAGTACAGGAAATTGGCCATATTTAAACCCCACAGGTGGGAAAAAGACCCATAACCGGTTGTAGCTTCCTACTGCAGGCAGAATGGCTGGAGTGGGTGAAGGCACTCGATTTAGAGTGCAGTGCTGGGGCATTCAGGAGTCAAACATCATGGTATGGCTCCTGGTAAAACACCATGAGAGAAGGCTACTGCAGGGCCAGTACCAGGGCTCACAGTATAAAATGGAGGCCTAGGACAGTCTCACCCTTGACCTCACCAGTGCCACAGGTATCCCCCAGACTGGTTAGCAGGTCAGGCACCACCATGCTGACCTGAAGCAGTGGAGGGGGGATGTACTGGAACACTGGATCCAGGAGTCTCAGCAGATGGCTAATTCCCCAGTACTAAGTACTCATTCTACTAAGTAAGTAATAATTGCCTAGCTTGTGTATACTATGGATAGGTATGGCTAAATATCATTGTATTTCTTTGACAGCTGCAGATGAGCGGGCTGTGAACCAGCAAGCCCATGATGCTAGGTTGCAAAGGCTGCATCGTGAGGCAGGTTAGTAATTATTCTGCATGTACTGACATAACAAATAAATATAAGAGCCTGAGAAAGTGTCGTACCAGTAAAAATAAAGGTGTACTATTCTGTGAATAAAGGTATAACCCCTGGAGTGCTTCTATTTACTCTTTTTTCATATGTTGTTGAACTGTTGCATACTATAAATAGTACTGTTGTATTAAGCAGTGTTACCCACACTGTGGTATGCAGATAAAATGAGTATGAAGGTCTGTATAACAATGTTGTAAGTGCCAAGAGGTCAGTCATATTGTACATGTGAGGGTGACTCAGAAAACATTAGAAAGCTTCACATTAATTTCCTGATAGCACAGTGTACTGTGATGTTAACTGTAAGTTTTATGTCACACACAGCAGGGGTTAGAATCCCGATAGTGCTAGTAAGTTGTATGCAAAATCATACCCTACACCTGCACAGATTTTGTTACAATATTCAGATAGAAAGCTGTATGCATAATTATACCCAACAACAGTACAGGTTTGGCTAGAATGTTCAAATAGAAAGTTGTATGCATATTCATACCCTTCAACTGTTCTATTCTGTCCAGCATGTCTAGATAAATGGCCCACATCACCAGCCTGGTACCCTGTTCCCCTGAAAATTCAGTGTGATGATCCAAGAAATGTAGGCAGCCGTTAATGACATATAACTGATAGTCAGACTTGTACATAGTCAGAGAATTTGTATGAAAACAAACCTTTTATTCTAGCATCTCACCCAAAGTGTATGAGAGCAATTCTCAACATATGTTGTATTAACACCTGCATCTTGTCATGTCTGTATGTAAGACACATGTCATATATATAATAATCTATAAACATACCAGTGTACAATATAAGGCCATTGGGTAGTGTAATAATACATGTAAGGGACAGATCACTGCAGTGACTACGAATGTAGTGAAAACTACAAAAATATATTAGTTGTTAATTGAACTCTTTCTCTCACCCCTACCATATGTGCAAAAATAACCCAATGACACACCTCAATTGGTATGTGTACACTCCAAACTTTTGTTGGGACATATGTCCTATTGGTTTATAAATATTCACATTTGTTTTTATGCATGTGCCATGTTAAAATACTCCCATACTGGTGGCCTGTTGCCATCAATGAAACCTGCATGCTGTTGTAATGGCCACTGTTGTTCTATATATGCATGTGTTCTGCTTGCTCTGCAACTGTTTAACATCTGGTGTGTTGTGTTATTGGGTATACCTATGCATGCTGTTATAACTAATCCTGAATGCTGTTGACTATTACTAACCCATATCTGTCTGTAAACTGCAACACCATAGCTGGTATGGGAAGGCCAGTTCCAGCAGACCCACCTGTCCCACCTCAGCTGGCCATGGCACCATGCACAGCACATCTGGGGCCCAGCCTGGGACCTCCTCCTATATAGGCCCTGCACCACCTTTGGGAGTGAGAGCAGAGTGGAACCAGTCACCCATCGTCAGGTCTGGGCAATGGTGTGTAGGGAGATAGATAGAGCTTTTCAAGACCAGCTATGCCAGCTTGAGGGCTGAGTGGTGCAATTAGAGGGTGAACCTGCCCCTCCTACAAAGCCCCCAGCACGGCCACCTTTAGGGCTGTGAAGGTGCTGTGGTTACCGCCCATGGGTGGGGACCTCAGTCCCACTGTTTCCATTTGGGGGCTCATGGGCTTGCGACTTCAAAACACCCCTTCCCATCCAAGGTGTTTACCCCCCATGTGCATCATATACTGCCCCTGTATGCGTCTTGTCTGTCTTGTCTGTTAACCTACCCAACCTACCTCCCCAAATATACCTACTACCCCTCCCCAACATCCCACTCTCAAATGAAAAAAAGGGCAATCTGTTCCCACAAAAAAAACTCGCCTCATACATAGCTGTCCATTTCACACACATGTCCACAGGACACATGTAATCTGGTCTAATTGGCATCACAACAAATTTATGTTGTCCTCACCTCTCTCCCAGGGGTTTGAGTGTCCAAATCTACCTCCAAATTCAGTGTATATGCACAGCTGTTGTTGTAGAAAAATGGGTAGCTATGGTCCTTTCCTACACCCATCCTGCACATGCCTAGCTATTTTCCCTACTGTCTTTCCCTCTTTGTGCCCCTTTTTCACCACTTTCCTATCAACCCTTTTTTCTTTTAAAGAAATTAGCGCGGGGCTAAGTGCCAATATGCACTTTTAAGCAGCAGTAAGCAGGTTTAAACCTGTTTGTGCAGGGGTAAGCACTGCCTACACAGGTTAAGCAATATTGCAGCTAACTGAGTGTAAGACACTGTAACTGGAAGTTGGCAGTGCTTACTTCTGAGCAAATCCGCACAAACCCACTTACAACTGCTTTAAAGTGCCTTAATTACTCAGTATCTAACTGCCGGTGTTCTGCACCACCAACAAAATAAACAGCTCCTGCAAAGCTCAAACCAAGGACTATGCACACCATAGACAAAGGGATTTACCACTAAGCCATGAGAGATACAAATAAATTCAGTGTTATCAGAAACATATCAACCAGTCCTGTTATGCAACAGCACAGGGAATGTATACCTACAGCTAGATGGACATGTGTGTGCAAATATATTACTATCTAAACAGATACAACATATCTATAGATGTAGTCACACACACACACACACACACACACACACACACACACACACACACACACACACACACACACACACATACACACACACACACACACACACACACATATATATATATAAATATATATATATATATATATATATATATATATATATATATATAAATATCCACAGATATATATATATATATATATATATATATATATATATATATATGCAAATACATGAACAGATATACATGCAAATGCCAACAACTACACACAGATATATGTCAACATCCATACATCTACATATACACAGCAAGTTACACATATGTACGCAGATAAATGACCCATAGGTATATATGGACATAGTTAGAAATAAGTAAGCAGTTCAAAATGGCCGCTGTTCTGTGAGCACTGCTATCACCTAGGTCTCGATATACCCTGGATTAAAACAAACCCAGAAGGCAACGCAGAATTAATAATACAGAAATAACTGTAGATATTTACTGCTAATATCATCCAGCAAACAAAAGAGGAAGAAAAAGTGACAGATTCAGCTCAGAAACAGCAGGATTAACTAAGATTTCTGAATAACAGCTTAAGCAATGTGCTACTAAGGCCCTGCATCTGACTGCAAGATTGGTAAAACACTATACAGCAAGATGTCAAAAGAGGAAAATAATATGGAAACAACAACAACTAAGACCAAATTCTCAGTACTAGCCTCACCTGAGAAATACACAACTTCAAAAAGACAAAAGACAACTAAACAAACTGACAACTCTAAAAATACAAATAAATCCAAGACAGACCAGCCAGCTAATCTGGAAGACATAAAATCTGCCTTATTACCTATCCAGCAAGCATTAAAGGACTTATCATTACAATTTCAAACCTTTGGTGACTCATTCAGCCAAATAATATCCAGAATGGAAAAATCTGAGTCAAAAATAATAGAAAATGAAATAAAAATAGACTCTATTTCTCAAAAAACTGATGCCCATGACAAAGAAATACAAAACTTACAAGCAAAATTAACAGACCTGGAACCAAGATCTCGAAGGAACAATATCATCATCAGATGAATACTTGAAACTGTACTTCATAACAATCTAATACCAACAATCAAGCAAATAATAAATTCCCTCCTAGAGGAATCTGAAGAAATGCAGCAAATAACAATAGAGAGAGCCCACAGAGCCCTGAGGGAAATGCAAACATCACTGAAACCAAGACCTGTCTATATTAAAATATTAAACTACCAAGATGTAAATAAAATCATACTGGCAGCAAAGAAAAAAGGCACACTCACCTGGAATAATAATAAAATCTCCTTTGCTCAAGACCTCCCAATACAAATAAGACAAGCAAGACAACTACTATCTCCATACTGCAGGTTCCTAATAGAAAAAAAAATCAAATTCCAGATGAAATATCCAAATCAGTTAATCTTTTACATCAAAGAGGTTAAATACATGGCTGCTAACCCCAAAGAGGCAAAAGAGACATTCCTGGCTGTTTTCAAGCAAATTCCACCTTCAGAAGTGAAATAAATCCACAAAAAAAAGATAAAGGTCCCTTGGATGAAAAAACGACCCCATTCACGAGCACTCTAGCTGGGATCCAACTCTGAAATCTTCCCCTTGCTGTCTAGGCCCTGGGGTCATTGATGTGAGCCATGAGGAACACAGGAAAGGGAAGTACAGCCTGGGTGGGAACCAAAAATGAACTGCTGTTTCCGATGCACGAATATAGGAAGGAAGTTCCCATCTGGCTTGCAAATTCAGTCCCCCTAGGCTTTTGATGGCTTCATTAAGAACAGTCAGACAAAATGGATTTCAGCAAGCTCAAAGGATTTTACTGCCTGAAAAATGAAAATTGATCTGCACCAGCTAAAAGAAGAAAGCTGCACCATAGATGTCAACCAACCTGCAAGCAAAACCTTGAAGAAATAAGGTACTGTTGAAGTGAACCATTCACTAAAACAGTACACCCAGTACTGTGTAGGTGAATGAAACTCCAGCCTTAAATAATAGGCAAGAAATAAACTGTCAGAATTATGCTAGCTCATAGATTAATATTGGGGAAAAAAGGGAAAAAATTGTTAAATGTTTTATGTAAATACTAGAAATGTGTTAAAAGATCCTGGAGAAGTAATCTCAGGAAATTAGTAAAATAACCTAACAATCCTGGGATAATGTAAATATAGCCTTAATATGTCAACTATAGCACAAGGACTGTTTGGCTAAGCTGTTTTTTTTTTTTTTGTCTCTCTATACTTCCTATTCTGTTAAATAGGTGCCAAGTATATATTTTATAACCCACACAGATTGAAGTGGAAAAACATCACTATAGGCACCAAAGAAGGCCAAAACCTGAATAAGTAAAGGGGAGGAAAAAGAAGTCAAATGAGAGAAAAATGTAAAAATGACAAGACTGATTGTTTAACAATATTACTATGGTACACATATTGCTATAATTTACTGAGGAATGTATATTAATATGCTGTTTTAAAAATACTATTAGAAAGAATTAGTCACAAGACAAAAACAATACATGATGTACCTTAAATGCAATACCATCACTGTATAAATAATATGTTGGAAGAGGCTAGGGATATTAAGTAGCAATGTTTGTTGAGGGAACTAGTTTGTTCAGCTTTGTCCACATTGTTTATAGTAGCACAGGGGGGATACTAGGAGTAAATCTATATCTAAAAAGAAAACACATTCCAAGATTAGACGTAAAGGTAAACCATATAATGAACCTTCATCCCCCCCCCCCTTGATTATTCCTGGTCCAGGGATATAGTGGTTAGGCACAGTGTAGGGACGGGGATAAATAGATGCTTTCCTAAACCATCATACAGTAACACATACAAAACTAACAAAACAAAACTAATATACATGGCATATCTAAGGAATACACCTAATAAATAAATGTGGGAAATAGAATCATGGAATGTTAAAGGGCTCCAAAACAAGAAGAAAAGAAAACTATTCTTACACCTTACATTAAAAACCACAATCAACCTCATACTAATACAAGAAACACACTTGACTGCAGATCAATGGGCAGAAATTAGCAGAAAGAAATGGATAAGTCAAATCATAGCGTCAGATGGGAAAACAAACAGTGCTGGGGCTGCCATAATAATTAAAAACCAATTTAAGGAAAAAATGCTTAAAACCAAAGCTGACAAGGAGGGAAGATGGTGCTATGTAACATTTAATAGTCCTACAATACCAAAACCTATAATGGTACTTAATGTTTACGCACCCTGTAATAACCAACAGCACTTTTTTATGTCATTATACCCAACCTTAAACCAATTTAAAGATCACTAACTAGTAATTGGAGGTGACTGGAATACATATCAAAACCCAGAAAAGGATAAATCTAATCTGACCAAATCACATAATAAACAAGCCACATTAGCCCTTAATGAGCACGATTTCAAACTACATGACCCTTTTAAACATGGAAGCAGTGCAGATAAAACAGGGAAATTCACATTCTATTCGCAATGCCACAAAATGTGGTCAAGGATAGACTTCTTCTTAATCTCTGACATATTAATTAACATGGACCCAACAATAACTATACATACCAGGTTCTTTTCAGATCACTCCAAAATCACACTGAACATTAACTGGGACAAAAAGATATATTTAGAGAATAGGAGTCATAATTGGTCATTAAACCCTAATTTACTTTCCAAAATGGATGTAATAAAAGAAACAGAAGCAACTGCCGGTGTTCTGCACCACCAACAAAATAAACAGCTCCTGCAAAGCTCAAACCAAGGACCATGCACACCATAGACAAAGGGATTTACCACTAAGCCATGAGAGATACAAATAAATTCAGTGTTATCAGAAACATATCAACCAGTCCAGTTATGCAACAGCACAGGGAATGTATACCTACAGCTAGATGGACATGTGTGTGCAAATATATTACTATCTAAACAGATACAACATATCTATAGATGTAGTCACACACACACACATACATACACACACATACACACACACACACACACACACACATATATATATATATATATATATATATATATGTATATAAATATCCACAGATATATACATACATATATATATATATATATATATATATATATATATATATATATACAAATATATGAACAGATATACATGCAAATGCCAACAACTACACACAGATATATGTCAACATCCATACATCTACATATACACAGCAAGTTGCACATATGTACGCAGATAAATGACCCATAGGTATATATGGACATAGTTAGAAATAAGTAAGCAGTTCAAAATGGCCACTGTTCTGTGAGCACTGCTATCACCTAGGTCTCGATATACCCTGGATTAAAACAAACCCAGAAGGCAACGCAGAATTAATAATACAGAAATAACTGTAGATATTTACTGCTAATATCATCCAGCAAACAAAAGAGGAAGAAAAAGTGACAGATTCAGCTCAGAAACAGCAGGATTAACTAAGATTTCTGAATAACAGCTTAAGCAATGTGCTACTAAGGCCCTGCATCTGACTGCAAGATTGGTAAAACACTATACAGCAAGATGTCAGAAGAGGAAAATAATATGGAAACAACAACAACTAAGACCAAATTCTCAGTACTAGCCTCACCTGAGAAATACACAACTTCAAAAAGACAAAAGACAACTAAACAAACTGGCAACTCTAAAAATACAAATAAATCCAAGACAGACCAGCCAGCTAATCTGGAAGACATAAAATCTGCCTTATTACCTATCCAGCAAGCATTAAAGGACTTATCATTATAATTTCAAACCTTTGGTGACTCATTCAGCCAAATAATATCCAGAATGGAAAAATCTGAGTCGAAAATAATAGAAAATGAAATAAAAATAGACTCTATTTCTCAAAAAAACGATGCCCATGACAAAGAAATACAAAACTTACAAGCAAAATTAACAGACCTGGAAGCAAGATCTCAAAGGAACAATATCATCATCAGAGGAATACCTGAAACTGTACTTCATAACAATCTAATACCAACAATCAAGCAAATAATAAATTCCCTCCTAGAGGAATCTGAAGAAATGCAGCAAATAACAATAGAGAGAGCCCACAGAGCCCTGAGGGAAATGCAAACATCACTGCAACCAAGACCTGTCTATATTAAAATATTAAATTACCAAGATATAAATAAAATCATACTGGCAGCAAAGAAAAAAGGCACACTCACCTGGAATAATAATAAAATCTCCTTTGCTCAAGACCTCCCAATACAAATAAGACAAGCAAGACAACTACTATCTCCATACTGCAGGTTCCTAATAGAAAAAAAAATCAAATTCCAGATGAAATATCCAAATCAGTTAATCTTTTACATCAAAGAGGTTAAATACATGGCTGCTAACCCCAAAGAGGCAAAAGAGACATTCCTGGCTGTTTTCAAGCAAATTTCACCTTCAGAAGTGAAATAAATCCACAAAAAAAAAAAAGATAAAGGTCCCTTGGATGAAAAAACGACCCCATTCACGAGCACTCTAGCTGGGATCCAACTCTGAAATCTTCCCCTTGCTGTCAAGGCCCTTGGGTCATTGATGTGAGCCATGAGGAACACAGGAAAGGGAAGTACAGCCTGGGTGGGAACCAAAAATGAATTGCTGTTTCCGATGCACGAATATAGGAAGGAAGTTCCCATCTCGGATATTGGCTTGCAAATTCAGTTCCCGTTAAGATTTTGATGGCTTCATTAAGAACAGTCAGACAAAATGGATTTCAGCAAGCTCCAAAGGATTTTACTGCCTGAAAAATGAAAATTGATCTGCACCAGCTAAAAGAAGAAAGCTGCACCATAGATGTCAACCAACCTGCAAGCAAAACCTTGAAGAAATAAGGTACTGTTGAAGTGAACCATTCACTAAAACAGTACACCCAGTACTGTGTAGGTGGGTGAAACTCCAGCCTTAAATAATAGCAAGAAATAAACTGTCAGAATTATGCTAGCTCATAGATTAATATTGGGAAAAAAAGGGAAAAAATTGTTAAATGTTTTAT
This sequence comes from Protopterus annectens, assembly GCF_019279795.1. Classification (NCBI taxonomy): domain Eukaryota; kingdom Metazoa; phylum Chordata; order Ceratodontiformes; family Protopteridae; genus Protopterus; species Protopterus annectens. The sequence continues at coordinate 963,675,002 of NC_056748.1, forward strand.
GTAAATACTAGAAATGTGTTAAAAGATCCTGGAGAGAAGTAATCTCAGGAAATTAGTAAAATAACCTAACAATCCTGGGATAATGTAAATATAGCCTTAATATGTCAACTATAGCACAAGGACTGTTTGGCTAAGCTGTTTTTCTTTTTTTTTTTGTCTCTCTATACTTCCTATTCTGTTAAATAGGTGCCAAGTATATATTTTATAACCCACACAGATTGAAGTGGAAAAACATCACTATAGGCACCAAAGAAGGCCAAAACCTGAATAAGTAAAGGGGAGGAAAAAGAAGTCAAATGAGAGAAAAATGTAAAAATGACAAGATTGATTGTTTAACAATATTACTATGGTACACATATTGCTATAATTTACTGAGGAATGTATATTAATATGCTGTTTTAAAAATACTATTAGAAAGAATTAGTCACAAGACAAAAACAATACATGATGTACCTTAAATGCAATACCATCACTGTATAAATAATATGTTGGAAGAGGCTAGGGATATTAAGTAGCAGTGTTTATTGAGGGAACTAGTTTGTTCAGCTTTGTCCACATTGTTTATAGTAACACAGGGGGTATACTATGGAGTAAATCTATATCTAAAAAGAAAACGCATTCCAAGATTAGATGTAAAGGTAAACCATATAATGAACCTTCATCCTCCCCCCCTTGATTATTCCTGGTCCAGGGATATAGTGGTTAGGCACAGTGTAGGGACGGGGATAAATAGATGCTTTCCTAAACCATCATACAGTAACACATACAAAACTAACAAAACAAAACTAATATACATGGCATATCTAAGGAATACACCTAATAAATAAATGTGGGAAATAGAATCATGGAATGTTAAAGGGCTCCAAAACAAGAAGAAAAGAAAACTATTCTTACACCTTACATTAAAAACCACAATCAACTTCATACTAATACAAGAAACACACTTGACTGCAGATCAATGGGCAGAAATTAGCAGAAAGAAATAGATAAGTCAAATCATAGCTTCAGAGGGGAAAACAAACAGTGCTGGGGCTGCCATAATAATTAAAAACCAATTTAAGGAAAAAATACTTAAAACCAAAGCTGACAAGGAGGGAAGATGGTGCTATGTAACATTTAATAGTCCTACAATACCAAAACCTATAATGGTACTTAATGTTTACGCACCCTGTAATAACCAACAACACTTTTTTATGTCATTATACCCAACCTTAAACCAATTTAAAGATCACTACCTAGTGATTGGAGGTGACTGGAATACATATCAAAACCCAGAAAAGGATAAATCTAATCTGACCAAATCACATAATAAACAAGCCACATTAGCCCTTAATGAACTCAAGCAAGATTTCAAACTACATGACCCTTTTAAACATGGGAACAGTGCAGATAAAACAGGGAAATTCACATTCTATTCGCAATGCCACAAAATGTGGTCAAGGATAGACTTCTTCTTAATCTCTGACATATTCATTAACATGGACCCAACAATAACTATACATACCAGGTTCTTTTCAGATCACTCCAAAGTCACACTGAACATTAACTGGGACAAAAAGATATATTTAGAGAATAGGAGTCATAATTGGTCATTAAACCCTAATTTACTTTCCAAAATGGATGTAATAAAAGAAACAGAAGTAATACTAAAAATAGCTCTTACAAATATCACTAACTCCCAAGTACCAACTGACATAGAATGGGCTGCAACCAAAGCACAAATCAGAGGATTGTTTATCAAAAAAGCAGCATACTATAAAAAAATACAACTGAAAGAGGAGCATATACTGAAAGGGAAAATAGAGCATCTTGAAAAAGAACTAATAAATAACCCTAAGAACCAAACAGAAGTAGAACTTTTAAAACTGCAAAGGGATCTATATATGTTAGAAACCAGGAACCTATCTTTCTATGAAGCCAGAATGTTAGCCACTTATGCAGAAGAAGCTCAAATACCATCTAGAGCTCTGGCCAGAATTATCTGCCAACACAAAAATGCCTCCAATGTATCAGAAATAAACTACAGACAAAAACTACACAAAAAATGAAGACATTATTAAAACATTTGAACACATATGCTCTCAAATATATGAAGCACAAATACTACAAACCTCAAAGGAAGATAGAACTCTTTTTCTTCAAAACCTGAAATTCCCTAAACTCAATTTAGACCAACAAAAAAAACTAACTGAGCTGATATCCATTAGTGAAATTATTACAACAATCAAACACTTAAATGTGCATAAGGCTCCGGGTCCGGATGGACTCACATCATAGTTTTACAAAGCATTTTCCCCTTTGATAGCCAAACTACTATACTATACACTGAATTACATAATAAACTATAAAATAAATGATATCCACTTTAATGCCTCTAAAACTATATTTATATTAAAAGAACACACAGACCCCAAAAACCCCGACAGCTACAGACCCATCTCCCTCTTAAATATAGATACTAAAATATTTACCTCTATACTTGCAAACAGAATGAAAAATCTGATAGAAAAAATCCTCTCCCCAGAACAATCCGGTTTTACACCACATAGACAGACTAGTGACAATACATTAACATTAGGTGCACTAATATCCTACGCTAACCGATTCAATATCAACATCTACACAATGGTAGTGGATGCCCACAAGGCATTTGATAGGGTTAATCTAGAATTCTTACTCCAAACACTACCCTACTTTAATATACCCAATAACTTCATTCAGATCATCCAGACTCTCTATAGCAACCCATACACATCGCTGTATATAAATAAAACTTGGTCAAATAGGATCCTAATAAAAAATGTAACAAGACAAGGATGCCCACTATCACCCTTCCTGTTTAACCTATACCTAGAACCACTCTTTCTATACATTAAACAAAATACATATCACAATCCTCCATCAATACACAACTTCAAAATATACCTCACTGCATTTGCAGATGATCTGAACATATACTCCACTACACCAAATTCAGATATAAACAAAATAATAGCTGCAATTGAACATTTCTCGACTATGTCTAACTACAAACTAAACCTTAATAAAACTAATATTTTCCCCCTAAAACACCCAAACTCATCTCACTAATACCATTGTTAAACACAATAAAAATTAAAGAAGAAACTAAATACCTGGGAATCACCTTTTTCCAGAGTAACAAAGACTTCTACCAACACAATGTAAACCTTAAATGGCAAAATATAATGCAAGACTGCAAAAGATGGAACAACCTAAAACTACCATTCTTGGCCAAAGTATCAATAATCAAAATGAACATTTTACCTAGATTAATGTATATATTCATGACATCACAGACAAAAATACATAATAAATTCTTCAAACAAATTCATACCTTCCTAGCAAAATTTATATGGGAACCCAAAAAAAAACAGACTCTCCTATCCAAAATTAACACTCCCCAAAAGCAAAGGAGGACTAAATCTACCAGATTTTAAAATGTACTACTCAATCATTAACACTAACAGAATATTGAGAATAGCTGAACATAACCCATCAATGGAAAAATGGTCTCCTCTCTGGGTGACAATATATTATAGATATATTAAAGCTCTAGGTTTCAATCCCAAAGCACTTCCATTCCTGAAGCAGAAAGAAATACAAACTTATAACATTATAGAGCCCTTACAACATTCTATCAACCTAGCGCAAAAACTCTTTGAATTCTTGAACCTTAGACATGCCATGACAATACTGCAACCCCTTCATAAAAACCCAAATTTAAAAATAAACAATAAAATGCTGGACTTAGTCCCTTTTCCCAGACTAAAAGATAAAACAATCCAAGATTTCTATCCCTACCTTAACTGTTCAATACAAGAAATGAGGACCAACTTAAACCTCCCTAAATCACACATAATAATCCTAAGACAAATCAAAGAACTGTGTTCCAGTTATCTCCAAAATATTACTATGACCAATAGTGACATAGAAACTTGTAGCAGGCTTTGGAAAACTATTATCACAACAAAGAAAACTATTACCAATTCATATAAAATGATAAATGAAATCAAATACCAGAAGGACCTCCTCTTCTCTAACTACTGGAGAAAAATTAAACCATCCATAGATGATCAGCAAATAAGCCAGGCAATCAATCTAACACTGAAGATTCTACCCCTCAAAAAGTTACCATACACTCAGCTCATGATCAATAATCATGCTTATTTTACACCTGCAATCCTACACAAATTTAACACATCAAAATCACCTTTCTGCCCACACTGTAAGGACCAGATAGCTGACTTAATCCATGTATTTTGGAGCTGTAAATGTGTCTATAAACTCTGGAACTCTCTCAAGGTACAATTACAAAAAAACGGGTTATCAAACATCAACATTAAATTGGGAATTCACTCTGTTACACATTCTCCCACCCAACATCCCAAGAAAACAAGCAAATACACTTTTAACAATTTTCCTACTAATGAAACTGTATATAGCTTTTAAATGGCTAGATACGATAAATATCTCTTGGGAGGGGTTTAAACCAGTAGCTATACAACACCTTTTAGCTCATAAAATAGTAATAGATAAAAGAAACAAAAACATGAAATCCAGAGAAATTTGGGAACAAACCTTTAACATCATATTAGCATAATTCATCACACAGCAACTTAGAAATACACTATAATGGAACCAAAGAACACATACAAGTTCAGATATTAAATAATAACTTGGATATTACGAATGTATATACTGTCTATATAACTGTGGAATTAACAATGAAAGCATCTATGTACATAGTGTAAATAGATATGTTGTATGACCTATATCCTGTGGTATTTGACATCAATGTATAACATATGTATATGTGTGTATGTATGTATGTATGTATGTATATATGTGTGTATGTATATATATATATATATATATATATATATATATATATATATATATATATATGTATGTATATGTATATATATATATATATATATATATATATATATATATATATATATATATGCACACAGTCATGTTGTAAGATTTTTTTTATTTGTGACATTTATTAATGTAAAAATAAAAATAAAAATTATTGAAAAAAAAAAAAAAGAAATAAGTAAGCAAATATATACACCCACAGAGGTATATATGGCCAGACATCTGTAGACAGCAACAGTAGATTAACAGACATATGTCCACATGCACTGTGAAAGGCCTTGACAGGCCCCAAACAATATACATCACATACGATTTGGCATAACCCCTGCCCAGACAAAAATGTCTGCCCTGCAAAACACTACCAAGCTCAATGTAATGTACGTGTGTCATTGAAATAGGGATTTAAATTAGCTCTTGGTCATGTTCCACATGTTGATATCACATCCCCCTCTCCCCTATCCACTAGGCGGCCCAAGCAGTACAGGCCCCATCCAACCAAGGCTATCCCCCGACCCATACATTCATTACCCACAGTTTCGCTTCCCCCCACCCACTGCACACACGCAGCCACCATCTCAACCCTGGTTACCAGCCCGTAGCTACCACACCACCACACATTGCCCCCCCCTCATGCCCCCCCTCGGGACCTATCCCTTATGTTCTCTCGACCCAAGTATCCTAGGTCTGGCACACGCTGTAGTCCACGCACATAGCCATGGGTACCTATGTAACTCTGGGTGTAGACGAAAGTTGTATACCCAATGTTAGAGCTGTCCCGCATTGGACGAATGATTACCTGCTACTAATAATAGATTTCATGTGTGACTCTGTGTACACTAATGGATTTAGTTGTAGGCATCGCAAAGCATACATGGCACACAAGGTTGGCTGGTATGCACACAAAACAGTATCCAGCAATAACAGGCAACATGACAGGATATGTAGCTAAATATGTAGAGGTATGTGTGTGTATATACATACCCATAACTACATGGAGTTATACCTCTCCCTCTGTATAGTACAAATGTATACATACATTGACAGACATATATATAAATGCCCACATATAGATATATACATATACAGACACCCATGCATCAACATGTTTTATATATATATATATATATATCTATATCTATATATATATATATATATATATATATATATATATATATATATATATATATATATGTATGCATTGTGTGTGTAAATATACACAGATATATAGCTAGGATATGATACAGCAGTTAAGAATTACATATGTTCACAGGCCGTGCCAATGGGGGTGAGGGGCCCAATCAACAAACGTGTAACACGTAGCATCAACCCCAGCTAGACAGGTGAAACATGCAAACACACAATAAAAGCAAACAAAACACTGCTTCCCAGACTACAGGCAGGATACTACCAGTGGGAGAGACCCACCAAGTCTAATCTTGAAACAAAGACAAGAATGTCCCTTGTGGGACAACCCAAAAATTATATGGCTATTTGGGTTTCCAGCCATTACACAGATAACCTATGGCAAGGCACGCATGTTCTTGGACTACAAGGTTGGGGAAGCCTAATCACTCATGGGGTGAAAAAACTTACGTGATGGGTCCCAAGAAGTGGAGAGTGGGCAGTGTGTAGTGGTGTGTTTAGACCTGACCTGCACCTGAAGTAAGGAAGAGTGCTGAAGAGGAGGTGCAGGGGGGCAACTATGGGTATGAAATTATGGGACTAGGTGTGCAGGTGTTGGCTGGAGTGGCTCTATGTAGACCACCCCGGGATGTAAGCAATAGTGTGCATTGGGCAGAGCTGACTCCTAACGAGCAGCCATGCCCCAGTATGAGTCCCACTGCAGCAAAGTCTAGTTTACATGGCAAAGGACGGTATAACCAGATGTGTTGTTGCAAACCCACTAAATGACACCAAAGAACACATGGTTGCATGTAAGCCAAACTAATTGGCATCACAAGGTATTATTGCTGTCCTCAGTGTCCAAACCTACCCCCAAATGCAGGGGTATATACACAGTTGTCACTGTAGAAGAAATGACCAGCTGTGGACCTTCCCCGGACATGTCCCCTACTATCAGCCGCTCTGTGTGGCCCAATCACACCACTTACCTATCGACCCCTGTTTCTTTACTGGTAATGTTCACAGTCACAAGTAGGTGACACCCTCCACTCAACTATATTGGCAGAATCTGGAACCACCAATCCACGTGTATTACCGCAGCTGCCCCACACGACACATGTAAATAACACATGAAGGGAAACCTCAGGCACACTTGAATCATCAACTGCTCACCACTTGAAGTCCACCCCCCCCAACTAACACCCCCTACCCACACACCAACTAGTGACACTGACAACTCCTGTCCTGCCTCGTATACAAATCCCAACATCCTGCAAACCTGCACTACTGCTCCCCCACCCATCAGTCAAACGGCCTACTATACAGTTAAAATGCCCCCACACCACCTACCCACCTACACCTTCCCTATTCATATCTACTCTACAACACAGGTATGGCATAACTAAACCTAACCCGAATACCTGAGTGTAACCTATCCAAAACTACTACACTGGAATCCCACTTCAGCTTACATTGACCTTCAACAGTCATACCTGATATGTACACCTGACTTAAGCATGTATAATACCGACATGTTAATGAAGTAGCACAGGGGCAGCAAGAGGGGTTAAGCTTGTTTTGGTGGTGGTAAGCAATTCCCACACTAGTTAAGCAATGTGGAGGCCAACCCAGTGTAAGACGCCGTAACCAGAGGTCAGCAGGTCTGAGCCTCGCGCACACCCACGCATACACTTCCCCCACAGTGCCTTAGACACTCTGTAGCCAACAGCTCTCATCATGGCCAGTAACAAAAGAATCAGCACTCCCATGCCCCCCCCCAACCTGCACTATAGTCCAAGTGAGTTACCATGAAGGCATGGCAGATATACAGTCAGCTGCTGTTATCACAAACATATCATCCAGCACAGTCAGTCAACAGTAAAGGAAATGTATGTAAGTATGTAAATTAATACCAGCAAACATACGCACATTTCTCAATCACAGTATTCCGAGCAGTCTATGAGTATCAATGAACAGTGCCTGTCCACACATACTGTGAGAACAGTAGCCTTGCATAATACTGAAGAGAGGAATGAAAAACGGGGCATGCTGTGGGGGTGTGCTTCATACATGGGACCGGGAGATGAGGCTGGTCCGGTGTGTGTGAGCAAACCACTGCTTCTCAAACCCCTGGCAGGATGCTACCAGGGGGCGAAACAGTATAGACCAGCAAAGTCTACTCGTGACACAACAACAGGTCCGTCCCTGGCAGGACGAACCTGACTTTGTGGGTCACAAAGATGTTTCCACCAGTATCAGAGGAAGATCAAGGGACGACCCAAACATACTTGGACTAAACAGAAGAAGAACGTGCAGAAGGTTGTGTCAAGACAGTAAAATGGAGGAGTACTGAGACGTGCAAAGAGGGAAATGTGTGGAGGTGTGGTATGGCAGGGCTAGCAACTGGGGAATGGATGGATGCTGTATATGTGGAGCTCGGGGGCTGGGGAAATGGAGCATGGGTATGACATTAAGGTAGAAATATGAAAAATAAAGCAAAACGGCAATAGTGTAGTGGGCAGAGCATCTGCCTAATGCGTGCGCATTCCTGGTTCAAGTCCCAGTGCAGCACGTTCTACTTTCCTTGTGAAATCTGTATATCAACATTGTTTTACTGTATAACCTAATCAATGATATTTATACTTGAACAGGAGTACTGCATTAAATTCACATGTAAAGTGTCAGTGTCATAATGAATAAGTCACTAGTAAGCAAGTGTAAGCACAAATAAGCAGTAGTAAGCATAGATAAGCAGTATTTTGATGGAGATGAAAAGTCTGAAACACAAACTTGTCGGCACGAGTGACTGACTTCAGTCCTAAGACCATCCATGTCAATTGCTAAGAGAATGAGGTACAGGCCAAACATATAAGCCGAACATGCATGGACATATGGACAGATATATATCTGTAAATGTAGACAGATAGACAGCTATAGGTATATATATGTGTATGTATGACTCACAAATAAGCATATAACAGCACTCGTTCCTAGATAGATAAATATGTCCAGTGTGTATATATATATATATATATATATATATATATATATATATATATATATATATATATATATCTACATACACATAGAGATATGATTATATATATCTAGATCTATATCAATGTCCATATCTATCTCTCTCTATATATGGGGGTTTTACTTATGCAATTATGCAGATACATATATATATATATATATATATATATATATATATATATATATATATTTATATTTATACAGATAGGCGTGTATAACATTTGCACATGTGATTTAACTCCTGATCCACTCAGTATAAAATACCAGACCATAAGCACAATTAATGGGGGTGGGGGCACGAATGAGGGACACCTGATAATTGCTGCTATGTAACCCCCCCCAGCCCTAACGGATATGCTGGGCAATCCACTATCCAGCACATGCAGTACATGATGTCAGGACTCTCAACAACACAGCTACAATGCTCCAACAGTAATCCAAGTCACCTGTACATGTCAGGGCAATATCTGTATCATATCAAGCAGAAATGTCAGTCTACCATAGGGAATGTACAATGTGGAAGGGGTACATTACAATGGTACAGATATGCACACACATCTATACATTGACAAGTATGTTCAGGTATACACACACACACACACACACACACACATATATATATATATATATATATATATATATATATAGAGAGAGAGAGAGAGAGATAGATAGATAGATATAGATATAGATATAGATATAGATATAGATAACATATATGAGATATATAGGTACATGCACATATACACAGACAAAAGGTATTAGTAGCCATACATATGTAGAAGTAGTGTGGACGTACTGGGTGCAATGTATATCCCTCAGCCACAAGTCCTGTAACTGGTTCCTGTGAGATGTGTAGTGTGGCAACCATTCCTACAAAGGGAATACTTACAGTACACATATACCCACTCACAATTCAAAGGACATGAGATGACAGACAGGTCTGTATACACAGACAAAGTTTATTGGTGTATTATATCAATAACCCACGGCTGAGTGTGGGTAATGCTGGATTTACCCATGGTTGGTGTGGTTTGGTTATGAGGGTGAAGCCCGAGTGGCCAAACAAAGCCAACCGTGGGTAAATCCAGCATTGCCCACACCCAGAAGTGGGTTATTGCTATTATACAATGAAATTATTTAAGAAAAAAAAAATACTTTTCTTAAATAATGGCATTGTATAATGCCTTCTTGCTGCCCTTCCGTAGCTGTGTGGTATTCTGCTGCAGTATTGATGTACTGCGCATGTGCATGCCTACGCAGTACATCAGAGCTCTGGGCAAAAGCAACGGAAAAAGCAAGATCTCTGTTGCTTTTTAAAAACTGTTTCACTATGTTAAATGAGTTTAACATAGCGAGACAGCCTTAAAAAAAGCAACAGAGAATATCCATTGCTTTTTTAAAGCTGTCTCGCTATGTTAAACCCATTTAACATAGCAAGATAGTTTTGAAAAAAGTAACGGAGAAAGCAAGATCTCCGTTGCTTTTTAAAAACTGTTTCGCTATGTTAAATGAGTTTAACATAGCGAGACAGCTTTAAACAAAGCAACGGAGAATATCCGTGCTTTTTTAAAGCTGTCTCGCTATGTTAAACCCGTTTAACATAGCAAGACAGTATGAAGCAACGGAGATCTTGCATTCTCCGTTGCTGTAAAAAAAAAAAAAAAGAGTTATAGTAATGGAAAAAGTCCGGGCGACCGGAACTTTTTCCATTACTATAACTCTGATTTACAATGTGCACGCTGACCAATCAGCGTGCACGTTTTTGAATATTAATGGGGGGGTCATTGTATAATTTACAATAATGTATGCCATTACTTACAGCACATAGATTTAAACTTATTTAATCAGTGAGGAATGCAAGGCCCACACAAAACAGTAGATGCAAACAGTGCGGCTATATATCATACTATGCTGTCCAGGCCAAGCCCTTCAATTCGTACAACTGTAGACAAAGGATTTGCCATCAAGATAAGTAACAATAAACAATAACAGATGTAGTTCAGCAGCTTCCACTTACACCCTGTAGTCAAGGCCTAGGGGGACATTTATTACCTGTGGTAATGTCTATGTATCTGTCACATGTATGGACCCTGACCAACAAATGTTGTGCGAGTCCACGATATGACTGGGATGATAGCAGGAATGCTAGCAGTAAATAATGATAGGCCATTACCGAACAACCCCTAACCATATGACAGCAGGACAAAGCTAGCCATATATATGGAGGACAGAGGCAGGAACACAGGCCATACTTGCAATATTGCTGTTACACACCCTACAAATTGCTGGCGTTACAGGATTTGTTGCAACATACCCTTATGCAGGAATAAGACATCAGAAACACAAATGGATGTAGCCATATAATGATAGCATGCAACAGACAGATTGTCAGGGAAATATGTAGGACAAGACCTGTGTGGTGCACAGGCAAAAGCAAACAGACAATCCATGGGCCATCATGTGGATAGGCCTACAGTTGAGAGCTATGCAGACAGACTGCATTCCATCCTAAACTACTATGTACATGCAAGCAATGCAAGACCAGCAATATACAATGCACATAACAACACTACTCACTCTGTCTGTAGGTCTGGAACCTCGTACGATTGTGTAGTTGGCCTGTATCTGCAAGACCTGCTGTAATAGGTACTGCAGCCTGCGTCTGTAACACTGTTGCCCACATACAGGAAGGATGTCCTCCATACTGGAAAGTTGAAGGAACAATACCCACATGAGTCAGCAATTTATAGTACTGGGTTGCCATGACAGTGGTTAACTGAATCACTACACAACAGGCTGCACGCAGTTAGCAACTGTTGCACACTGATTGGTGCAGAGCCCATCACCTGATCATGTGCATCCACCTACAAAAGCCATGCTGCAATCCATTCAAACCAACTAAATCACTCTAGTGGAGAGGGAGAGAGAGAGGAAAAAACAAAGATAAAATGAAACACACACACAGTGGGAAAAAAGAAGACCTACAAGCCAAAACCGAGAAGGTGTCACACCCATCCTAAAAAAAAAGGTATGTAAAACATAACTGTATGTAATTTAATGCAATATGTGGTATAGAATAATAGGATATATGATGTTGAATGTTTGATATGTGCTATCTGTAGTTGTCCCTGTAATGATGTTCTGCTGAACAACTGCTCTGGACAATACTGTCTCCCCTGTAGGCAGTGGGACATACCCGCCAACTGTGCAGATCAGCAATGAATGACAAAGATGTCAGCCATGATATCTGTGTGTGTTATTTTAGTGTTTACTATAGCTGATGGTGGAAGTACTGCCGTCATGATAGATACATGGGTGTCAGAGCACACCACCTGCAGGAAAGTCATGTTAATGTGTAATGTAGCATGCACAAATGCCATAGGTGTATAATAGGTGTACCAGCAATCTCACACCATATATACTACCCTAATGTTAGTCTGTGTTCACATGACACCTGTCTGTGTTGCAGCAAGGCAGAACAGTGCAGCTGTGAATGAAAGACAGTTACAGAATGCAGATCATATGTCTGTATGCACTCCACATATAGATATATATCTGTGTGATACAGAATGTGACATGTATGTGTACAGATACACAGACACTCATATAGACATAGGTATATCAGCAACGTACAACATATATCTATGATTATATGTACATAAATGTATATTTATACACATATATACAATGGCACTGACAATGGCATGCAGGTGAAATAGTCTGTAACAGACCAGCATAGATAAGTGTCCCCACAGGGAGCATGGCTACAAACACATAGCACAAAGCATGGCACATACACATAGCACAAAGCTTTGTACAATGCAACATATGTCCCAATGGTAGGTAAGCTGCTGACATATTAATTGAATTCTGTTAACGGTTTGTTGTAGCTGATATGGGGGGGAGACAAATATGTGTATTCAGAACTATGGTAACCCTGCTGTATGGGAGGCTCAGACCTGTTTCCTTCTTTATGTCTTCCAGGGAAAATATCACATAGTCATCTGCCTGCATACAGCACAGCTGAGACAGAGGTTATTATCGACCACCTGATACAGCACTACAAACTGCTGTTTGGGCAGACAGCCCATGACCAGCAGGAGAGGACTGCCCTGTGGAACGAGCTAGTCCACAGGGTAAATGATGTTGGACTGCATAACCGCTATGAGCAGGTCCGGCATCATTGCACTGACCTGCTTTGCCATGCACGTGGGCAAGCAGCTGCCTTAAGGTGGGACCACCTCACAATAGGGGGGCAACCCACCCATCCACCCCTCACCCGTGTGGAGGAGCTTCTTAGCAGCCTTGTGGCACCTGGCCACCTGCAGCAACAACACCAAGCAGGGCACATTTTGGAGGTTGGTGCCAACGACACACTAGCTGAGGAACATGCAGGTAAGGCCCCAGGGCACATTGGTACACCACTCTTGTGTATGCACCTGCATCTGTACAGATACATCATGCAAATGTGTGATGTCATATACATAGTCTGCTGCTGTGTAGTAGTAATAAACAGTTTGTATAAGCTGTAATATTGTGGAATTCTACTATTGATGTAACATAATGCTGCACTCACCTTATATGAATGCCACAGCTGTGGCCACTGACATCAACTTTCTCACACTCTTATGTAGGTCCCTCCAGGATACCACCATGGCAGCAGCCCGTAGCCGGTGAGTATGGTTCGTTTTCATGCATGATGATACACTGGGCATGTAATAGCTCTGGGATATCCCATGCACACATCTAACACACCTACCCATACTGCATGCTGTACATGTTCACATTTTGTTGTTGTGAAATGCATTGCATCACAGTAGAGACCATGCTGGGGTATCAGAAGGGTACAACAGGCACATGCAAGATAACTAACATCCTGTCAATGTGCAATGTGTCCACAGGGATGTGAAGTATGGCAGGACACAAGGCCTACAGTAGGGACATGTGTGAATCAGCACCACCATGGCTCCATCTGCACACAATCAGGTTAAGTAAACGTGGCAGACATAACGCTGACCCCACAGCACTCATGACAGCAGTATGTGCACTCCAAGGGATGTGCACATGAGTAGACCTTGCAACCATGCAGAGGTCTGGGACATGCATAGGGCACCCCCACAGCCATGGTAAGGTCCACTGGTTGTCAGCGTAATAATCTTGTACTGGTCATACATTTACTGCTGATGTTATGATCTGTAATGCAGACATCAGGCATTCATAAATGATAGCTGTTCACATATCATCCCAGGTATGAGTTGCTATAACACAAAGGGACTGTCAGCAGTGGAGCTGATATAACCGACACAGTACTACATACGCAGCAATGATTTCTACACCTGTGAGATATGGTGCACAGTACAAGGCAGGGTGCAGAACAGGTCCACAGCAACACTTTGTACATGGATGCAGTGTTAACAAGGGGAAGGGCCATCACCTACCAACACAGTCCATGCCTCACACACATGTATACTGCCGCTAGCATGAAGTCACTATAGTTGCACTGCACGCTGTTGAGCACCATATGTAATGCATGTTGGCAGAAGGGTAATGGGAGGACTGTGTGTACAAATGTTGTGCAAATGCACATGTAGGAGTGTGTGTGTGTGTGTGTGTGTGTGTGTGTGTGTGTGTGTGTGTGTGTGTGTGTGTGTGTGTGTGTGTCCATGTATGTATGCGCAGGCGATAGTGGGATTGATCACATGGCAGTACTTCACCTTGGGATTGTGCTGTACATGTACATGGAGTGAGACATGGGACACCAGGACAACCTGTCTGGTATGTGAACACAGGACAGCTGATAGCATAACAAGGTCTGTAGCATGGAGCATGCATTGGGAGTTGAAGTACATACCAGGTATATACATCATAATGCCAGCAGCAGATAGGTAACCGTCTACCCACATATGCAGCACTACAAATGCAATGGGGAATTACCAAAGCACATCAGTGAGTGTATCCAGGTAGTACTGTTGTCCGCATGATGGGTCGCTTATGCAGCAGATGTGGCATGGACTGAGCAAGACTGTAGTATGAGGCTCTGGTGTGTGACATATGTAGTGAATGTAGCAGCCCCAACCATATAGGGGCCTTGCACACCATTACTGCCCATACACAGGGTAATATGGAATGACAGCAGTAAGGCCATGTGCAACCTACTCCACCCAAGTCAGGGAGGTGATGGAGTAACAGGTCAGGTGTTGTAACCACACGTGTAGGCATGGAGAGGAATGATATGTTAATGGGCAGTAGTAATGCGTGTATATTAGCAAGTGCCGTGCAGAATGGCATAGGTACATATGTAACTGAATGTGGGACTGTCTGTAAACCCAGGGAAAGTGAGGTGGTAAGGTGGCTGTCAGTGTGAGTGTGTATGAGTGTGTATACTGTTATGCAATGCTGTACAGGTCTTAAAGTGTGTATTTGTTTTCCCCACAAGTGACGAGGTGGGTCAGGGTCCCTCCTGCATGCAAACTGAGGTAGGTGTCCCTACAGACACCGATGATGATGGTACAGGTGAGGCAAATGTGGTGTTGTCAGAGGCCAACACTGCGTCAACATGTGTCATCACCCTCTGAGCCACCCCAAGCCAGAACACACTTACAGTGCCCCTACAAACCCCATCACATGTGGCCATAGCAGAGAGACAGTTGGTGGTTGGTGGCAATGACCAGGAAAGTGTGGTGTCCATGCCAAATGTGTCGGGTCACAGTCAGCATAGCCGGATGTCCGGAAGGCCACCACATCGGCAGATGTACCATGGTGCTCATGTGGGGACCGCAGGTCCACATGCCCCTGTCAGAGGTGTCACAACTGGTACCACCAGGAGCATGTTTCAGGCTGTAATGGAGGCACAGGCATGTATGGAAATGCACAACAGACAGGGCCTGAGGCTGCAGAGGTCTGCTTTCTCAGCTGTAAGTGGCAACCTGCATGAACTCGGTGGTGCCTTCCATGAATATACTGAGGTCATGGATAGACAGTGGGGTGAGATGGTGGGCCTCCTCGACCATGGTATGTATGTGCTAGAACATGTGGTGGGAGTGGTGCGACGGCCGTGTGGAAGTTGGCCAGAAACACCAGCGGCTGGCGGTCAACGTGGATGTGCCAGGACACCCAGCCACTACTGTAGTGGCAGTACCAGCCCCAGCACACCACTGGGGCTGCTGTCCACACCACATCACAGCAGGCCTCATGCATGTGGCCCTGGCCAGTCCCAGGTGGGACATGGTTCCAGCGGACATATGTCATCATCAGGGGAGAGTAGTACCTCAAGGTCTGTACCTGCACGTGCCCATGGAACCCCTGGCAGGCACAGTCAGTGTGTCCATGACCAGAGGCAGTGAACTGCACACCCTGCCAGGTATGGTCTGCAGCTGTCCAACATCACCCGTATAGGGCAGCCACATGGCGGAACCGTGTACATGCATACCCACACACTTTGCAACCACACCTAGGCTGACCCCATATCGACACACACCACATCACTATGCCTCAATCAATAAACCACACCCCTCACCCATGCACATGGTGACACATGTTTAGACCACCCTCTGCCTCTGGCACACCAGCAACACACCCTGTGCATATGATGATACCTGTGCCACATCCCTGTCATCCATAACATCAATGCAGGGACAGGCTAATATGGTTATGATGCACACAGTGAATGTAATAGAGTGTTGCAATGTACTGCAGCGTAGAATGTAGTCAGGGGTAATGTGTATTGCATACATGTCAGGTAGTGTAGCTATGCAGCTAAAATGACTTTCACACACCCTGTGCATATGATGATACCTGTGCCACATCCCTGTCATCCATAACATCAATGCAGGGATAGGCTAATATGGTTCTGATGCACACAGTGACTGTAATAGAGTGCTGCAATGTACTGCAGCGTAGAATGTAGTCAGGGGTAATGTGTACTGCATACATGTCAGGTAGTGTAGCCATGCAGCTAAGATGACTTTCACACACCCTGTGCATATGATGATACCTGTGCCACATCCCTGTCATCCATAACATCGATGCAGGGGCAGGCTAATATGGTTCTGATTCACATGTAATAGAGTGCAGCAATGCATTGCAGTGTAAGATGTTGTCAGGGGTGATGTGTAATGCATACATGTCAGGTAGTGTAGCCATGCAGATATGATGCAGCTCAGCTGTCGGTAACACCAATTGTTATCCCCATACTGTTATCCATTTGTGCTGTAGGCATACACGTGTCAGCAGGAGGATGGTCTGCAGTCATATTCCACAAGGGTATGTTAGTGTGGCAACACCATGGCCGTGACATATCTGGTGTACAATTGAACACATGCCACAGGTATGTATAACAGTTATCGCCCGTGCAAAATTGACCAGTGGCTGGCTGGTACTGGTATGATCTGCACCCTTATGTCAACCCATCCACATACACACATCCTTTTTTGGCGACACTTTGTCTAGACCCCTACCCAGGTATGTAATGCTACTGAACTGTGTGGCTGTCATTGCACACACAACACCATCTGTAGGGTGAGGTGTGTACCAGGTCACATGTTACATGCAGACCATCCACAGACACGTACAATATGGTATTGTGGGATGTAATGTTTGTATATGGAGAATACATAGTGTGTCATACCATCATATACACATTGACTGACACATAATAGGTAGACACACATCTTAGAAACCTGGTTGTATTGTTGCTAACTAACTTGTCCATGTGTCCAATGTGTTACAGGTAGGCTGCACACAGCACATGTGTAACTGAGCTGTATCCTGTTATCTGTTACCTGTATGGGTGATGGTGACAGTGGCCACCAGAGAGTGGTACGTGGGCCATATACCAGGTGTACCATGGTGTAAAGACAGTGTACACAGCACCCACACCCCCCACTGGATATTGTACACACTGGAACCCATCTTGATACTCTGACATACCCATTATCACACATTGGCCACAACTCCAAAACAACCCATTGCATATCACATCAGTGGTACCACAGGGATATGTATGTGATGCACATGCCACATGTATAGTAGGGTGTTGCATTGCATTGCCACACCTACGGGTGACAACAACAACATCTGTACTACTGTGTGGCAATGTGTATTGTAATAGGACTATGTGGCCTTGGAATGGTGTACCCTACAGATATGCACACATGGACACATACACACACGTGGCACACCTCAATAGGATTCCCATGCCTAATGACCCATTGGTATAACACTGTTGTGCTGGTACTGCAAGGCACATGTAGCTGTTAGAGAGAGGAGTGTAACAGGCTACATGTTATGTTAATGGGGATGAGAGGCACTACACACTATACGAGTTGTACAAATAGGCATTCCCCCCAACCAAACACGTCTGCCCTGCAATACACTAGCGAGTGTTGGAGATCCCATAACCAGGGCCTATGACAACATGGGCACACAATGTTACCTGTACTACATCCCACCTGTATGATGTCAGGCTGCTATTGGTAACATATCATGCAGTACAGTCTGGCTCCCATGGGTAATGTATTATGTGGAAGCAATCAACATTCCCAGGATATAGATACACAGACACAGATATGCAGATACAGGTATGCATCTACACATACACACACAGTTATATGTACAGTAAGATACATAAGTGGAAGGTGCACACAATATGGAACAGCCACTATGCCTACAGTTGACCCCTGAATGACTGGACACTGTATGTACCACCCATACAAATGACAATCGTTACCTGTAACATACACCCACAGAGAGGTCATAGGTAACACACAACCCACAGGTCTGCAGCCATGGAAACCTTTAATCGTGTACTATTACAGTTCTACATGCCATGCCATATAGCTCTTCAGACACTGACAACTATATCAATGGAGTGATGCTACTGTGGACCAGTTACAGTAATACAGTAGTCTGGAAGGGTTTACAGCTGTTGCTGTCCAAGCCAAGCCATTCACGTTGTACAATAGGAAAGACACACTGGGCCACAGGATACCTAACAATCAACAGTATGTAATGCAGGTGTGTAGTTCAGCAGCCTTTTTCTACACACTGTACAGACTCAGTAGGTGGTATAGGTGTCATATGACCACATGGGTTGTAACTACTACATAACATAGCATAACTGACACCATCACGAGCACACCAACAAACAGAACAGTTTGTATGGCAGGGGGCAGTACCTGCATTACCCAGATACATGTTAGTAATGTATATATAGGTGAAGTACATGGTACTGTACATCCATATACCTTAAGGCAGCTCATCCCTGATACCCCCACATTTTGTAGCAGCCTAGGTCATTTATGGTGTCATGATGTCGGTGGTTGATCCATAGTGGGCTGGGAGTATAACATGCTGCCAGACTCAATAATACAGGGCCATATATCACTGTTACATACATTGCACAAACACGCAGGGTGCCAGTACTGACATGCATGGTGCTTGTCTGCACAGGTGTGTAGTGTTCGACTGCACCAGATGGCTATCCAAGGCTAGGCGATGGGTGTACCTTGGCATCAGGCCACATGATGATGGCCTGCATTGTGGCTCAGGGATGTAGTGTCTGCATTTGCCCACACAGGCGGGTATTGTATCCCCCATCCGGTCACCTGGGTGACTATTGTGTGTTCCTTCATCCATGACATGGACGGCATCTGGGATGTGCACACACCTCCCACATGCATGTACAGTGACATGTGGAACTGTACCTGTGGTGTCTGGCCCATGTTGTAAACACAGATTGCCATCAGATGTGCCAGTCCTGCCCAACCTGTGGCGGGGACTGGTAATGGCCAGCAGCTTTACCCTGCACCTACATTGAGTGCATGCTATCAGCATTCCCTGGTGTCAGTGGCATCTGTCCATACGGGCATGTTGTCAGGCATGGTATGTCCATTTTGGGTCACATGTGATGGCACCACAGGTGGTGCAGGTATCCATTGGGGGACACGGGGGAGGTGCACTGTCTACAAGTTTGTGCATATTGGACAGATGGACAGGGTGACATGCCCTCTGTGGCCCACTGCTGTCACCTCATAGTTACTATCAGTGGCCAATATGTAGTGTACTACCCACATACTGGTTGTTACCTAGGCATGTGTGTGTGTATGACACATGGGTTGAGAGTGTGTTCTGGGTAACACTGGGGTTGCTAACTGTGATTGTCTGGCCTTGATGTCACATGTCTGGGTATGGCTTTGCACCCCAGCCAGAGAAGCCATATCACATGTGTTATCCCTGTATGGTGGATATTGTGATATATAGTATGGCCACCATATAAGAAATATGCAAAACCTGCTTCACATTGGCCACAACCACCTCTACACAGGATATGGGTTACAAACACACACACACACACCTGTTATGTTTGGGAGTAGAACCCCTATTTAACTAGTGTATTACACTACAGCACTATGCACTTATAGTACGCCCCACGGATATAATTGGAATAGTCCTTCCCCAAAAGTGCATTTCACAATGACTGACATCAGCAGGATTGCCAAAGTAGGACATTTGAAATGACTGTGAGAGACTAGCCTAAAATGCATTGTTCCCTACACAGACAGTGACACACAATACATCCAGAACTGCCATGTGTGGGAATAGAACCCTACCATGGTTCTAATTCGCAATACAGCAGTATGCACTTACAGGATGTGCTACAGTGATTACTGGTCTACAGCCTTCCCAGATGTAAATTTATAAGTGCATGACATTGGCAGCCTTGCCAAAGATGGGTATGTGAAATGTAAGGGATGTGAGTACCCTAAAAGCATTGCTCTCTACACAGCCAGAAATGCACACATGCACCCACAGTTGCCAGGTCTGGGGTTAGAACTCCCAGCTAGCTCCTTAATCATATTATGGC
The DNA here is from genome assembly GCF_019279795.1 of Protopterus annectens. Taxonomy (NCBI): domain Eukaryota; kingdom Metazoa; phylum Chordata; order Ceratodontiformes; family Protopteridae; genus Protopterus; species Protopterus annectens. The sequence continues at coordinate 963,695,925 of NC_056748.1, forward strand.
CATATGCTGTTACAGGACATGTTATGGAAATTACTAGGTTACAATTGTCCCAGAGGTGTATTTCAAGGTGCGTGACATCAGCAGCTTTGCCAAAGGTGGGTATTTGACTTGTAAGAGGTGTGAGTAGCCTAAAAAAGCATTGCGCTCTACACAGTCAGACATGCAACACAAACACCGATACACACTTGTCAGGTTTGGGGTTGGAACTCCTACCTAACTGGTTTATCACACTACAGCAGTATGTAGTTATGGGAGGAGCTTTTACAACTTTCCCATGGGGTGTATTTCTAGGTGGGTGACATCAGCAGCCTTGCCAAAGTTGGGTATGTGAAATGTAAGGGGTGTGAGTACCCTAAAATTTGTGTTCTCTACACAGTCAGACATGCATGCATACGTACACACACACACAGTTGGCAAGTCTGAGGTTAGAACTCCCAACTAACTCCTTAATTACAGAGTTTCTGGACTGCAACTGTCCCAGAGGTGTATTTCAAGGTGTGTGACATAAGCAGCCTTGCCAAAGGTGGGTATTTGACTTTAAGGGGTGTGAGTAGCTTAAAAAGCATTACTCTTTACACAGACATGCACATAAACACAGACACACACACAGTTTTCAGGTTTGGGGTGGGAACTCCTACCTAGCTAGTTTATCACACTACAGCAGTACGCAGTTATGAGATGTGCTACAGAGTTTACTAAGCTACAGCCTTCCCAGGAGTGTATTTCTAGGTGGGTGACATCAGCAGCCTTGCCAAAATTGGGTATGTGAAATGTAAGGGGTGTGAGTGGCCTAAAAGGCATAGCTCTCTATACAGTCAGTGACAGACAGACAAGCACACATACTCACACATGCACAGTTGCCACGTCTGGGGTTTGACCTCCTACCTAACTACATTATCACACTACAGCAGTACACAGTTACAGCATACGCTAGGGAGATTACTGGGCTACAGCTTTCCCAGGGGAGTATTTCTAGGTGGTTGACATCAGCAACCTTGCCAAAGGTGGGTATGTGAATAGTAAGGGGTGTGAGTAGCCTTAAAGACATCGTCCTCTACACAGTCAGTGAGAGACAGACACACACACACACACACACACACACACACACACACACACACACACACACACACACACACAAACACTGACACACACACAGTTGCCATGTCAGTGGTTAGAACTCCTACCTAACTAGTTTATCACACTACAGCAGTATGCAGTTATGGGATGTGCCACGGATATTACTCTCCCAAAGGTTTATTTCACATTGGATAATCTCAGCAGGCTTGTCAGCATAGTGCTATGGGGTGGGCGGTGTGTGCTTGGCCCATAAACCATTCATGTAGGGGTGACACGCCACAAGCGGCCACACATGGGATCATATGTCACAGGTAAATGTATAGGGCTACTAGATTACTACATCCTTGTACAGCCATGTTGCACAGCTGGCACATGGACCACATAGTCTGTGGTGCTGACAGGTACTGGTCGCTAGTAACTGCAGTGTGTGACATCTGCACCTGATGTGTTTGGGGTCCTTTGGCTGTGTGCTGGGTGGGACAGGCGTGGATGGCTCCTTGTCATGGTCACCGTCTTCCACACATCTATATCCATCTACCTTTGGCTTATTATGGTATGTTGTCCTTGTATATATGTCTGTATTCTTATCCACTGTGTGTGCATGAGTGGCGCATACTGACATGTGTCTGCACTAACAATTGCAACCGCCAGATGTGTCTGGTCCACTGGTGTTTGCATACATGGCCTTCATGTGTTTGTGTGTGAGCATGTCCAGTATGAACTTTCAGTATGTTGATGACTGACATTGCCTTAATTTCTGTAAGTGTGTGAGCATGCCCAGTAAGGCTGACTGTTTTGCATGTGTGGATCATGTCTGGTGGCTTGTACTGAACTGCTGACCTTTGTGTTGTACACCAACAGATAGCATGCTGTGTCTGCAGGGTATCCACTGATCATTTAGCATTGACTGTTCCAACATGTCTGCATAGCAGGGGGAACATCTGACTATTTCTATGTTTCTACACAGGATTGGGGGGGCACACCTGAATGTTACTATATTTCTATGTAGGGTGGGGGGGTGGCACACCTGACACTTGCACACATTTGCTAGGACTGTACTGGTTTGTCCTGTAGTCCATTTTAGTCAGTAGTCTTACCTATCGTGCTGGTTAAGCCATACCGTTCTTATCTTTTGATTACATACACATTAGTTTCTAACTTACTAGCCATCACAACTGACATCCCACCACCTGGCCTGCTGTAGTCTGTCCATGTAGGCCTGGGGGTTGGTTACCCATACCTCTCATTCAGAGGCCATAGTATGGCATTTGTTTGTGTTTGTCTACACCTGTCCTGCTGGCTGTGACTGTTGTTGGGTATGTGAAACCCCTCCTGACTGGCATGTGTGAGTCCCTTATCTTGTGGGTGTCACAGTATTGAGGGTGGTGCTGCAGGGCTGCCTATGTTGGATGCACATAATACACTGCCTATGCATGGTTTAGGCACAGGTAGTGTAATGTTTGACATCCCTTTTACTTTATGTGAGAGTCAGAGAGAGGTGCTATTCCCTGGGTCCCTCCTGTGTCAGAGTATGTGCTATGCGTTGCCTCTTTGCCAGGGCCAGGGCATACTGGGCACGCCTCCTTCTGTCTACTGGGGCAGGCTCAGGTTGTTCCTCCTCTGAGTAACTCTGTGCCTATGTAGGCCTTGGCAATGGTGGGGGAATATTTGGCCCTGCCCCTTGCTGCCCCTGCTGCAGCTGTTTCCACAGGATCATGTTGTGTAGCATGGCACATACAAGGATGATTTGGATACATGCAGTTGGTGAGTACTGCAAGGGTCCACCGGATGTGCCCAGACACCGGAACTGTGACTTGAACATCCCAAACACACACTCTATTATAATTCTTGTTTGTGCGTGTGCCTCATTATGGAGTTCTTGTTCAGGTGTGTGTGCGTTTCTGATGGGTGTCATCAGCCATGGCTCCAGTGTGTATCCAGCATCCTCCACTAGGTGACCGTGTGGGATGTCCCCATTGGCAAATTTCTGGTACAGCTGCGTCAGATACCAGATGTGGGAATTGTGATAAGTTCCAAGCCAGCAAGCACACACATTCAATATTATGCTCTGGGCATCGCACACGACCTGGCAGTTGATGGAAGGAAAGCCCTTATGGTTGATGTAGACCCTACCATCTTCATCGGGTGGTGCTTTGATGCATATGTGCGTGCAGTCTATTGCAACCACTACCTCAGGGTATTCTGCTATTTGGTGGAAGAGACGCATATTGCTGGCCAACACCTCACAGGTGAGGGGGAAATATACGTGCTCACCGACATGTGCTGCCATGGCATCCAGAAACTGGTGGAGTACCCTGGATGCTGATGCTTGTGAGATCCCCATCATATCCCCAGTTGGCCTTTGGAAGGTACCTGTAGCTAGTATTCTTAGGCCAACACATACCTTTGTATCCACTGGGATGGGTTCCCCTCTGTTAGTTCTGTGTGTCAGGCGTGGCCGGCACAGCTCAACAATTTGCTGTAGGAGGTCCCTGTCCACCCTATAGTGCTCCACTATCTCTAGTTCATGAAGCCCTTGGTAGGTTACCCTGGTTCTGTACACTCTTCTCTGTCTCCTCACTGTGAGTTGGTCAGCAGCATTCAAATCCTCACCACCCTCAGCCTCTTCCACAAGTTGTATGATAGCTATTGCAGCCCCTAACATTTTGCTTTTGTGAGTGTTAAAAGTTCCCCACTTGTTTACACTGGTGGTGTAGGGTGTGAGAAATACCAGAGAGGTAGGTGTTTGCATAGTTTATAGTGGCGTTCTGGGCTGGGCTGGTCTGCTGCCTGTGTAATTGGCTGGTTCCGATATGTTTCACCTGGCAGCGAACCTAGTACCCCTTAATTAACTTCCTACTGTTGTTTTCCCTTCTGTTTCAGCCTGGGGGCGCGCTGCACAATCGATGTACTCCAATGTGCACACTGTTGCTATTTCCTGGTTTCACTTCCTTTATCTTCCTGTAGATCCCTTTGCGTGGCATGCACACCTGCTTACACTTTGTCATACATGCTGGGCAGGTTTAGACACAACCCCTGGCTTCGCTGTGCTAAGCTGGGTGCAACCCCAAGCCACAGGGCTCCAATCCACTAACAGTATGCCTGACACACCCACCCATGATGTCACCTACCTCCTAGTCTTGCACTCAGCTATTCATACTCTTACATTGTTGGGACCTGCTTCACATTTTTTGGGAAAATTGGGATTCACTATCCATCCCCTCATTTGCATAGGATTGCCTGCTAATGCATAGTTACATGTGTCACACTGTGCCTCCCCCCTTAGCAACCATTATTCACTGGCCAGGTTGTCTTTTGCCTGACACTGACTTGAGAGGCAGAATACTGATTTTAGTTATACTACTTTTTTTAGGTTTATTTTCTTATTTCCCCACCGATCCCATTTGCACGCTACTGCTCCATACTTCCACGGCAGTGATCAGCGGATATATAATAAAAGTTGTATTTTGTATGTTTTGCATTGTTTGCAATGCCAATGACCTTCTACTTGGCCATTGGCATGCTTCCTCAATGATATGCAGCCTTTATTTGGGGCTGTCATGTCCCTGTTTTGGATTTTGCAGTACCGTATTCGGTAACTAACTGTGTACATTTCTGCATATTATGGTAGTCCTGCATGCCCTGATTCCTGCTTCCTGGATGGCAGATTTACCTCATTTGCATGTTTTTCACCTGCAAATGGGGTAATTTGCATATGGGGGCTGGGAACGTGTAGCACTAGTGCTAGAGCGCCCGCGCACGTCAAACAACCTCGGCCACCATATTAGCAACATTTTTTATTACACTAATCATGCATGCCGTGCAGGCTTTTGAGAATCCGGGGGTTAGTTTTATATATATATATATATATATATATATATATATATATATATATATATATATATATATTCACCCCCTCACATTATTTATTATTTATTTTACATTTGTTTACTGGGAAAGTCAGAGTGGGCAGAGCCCATTTTCAGTGGAGGCCCAGGGAGAAAAGCTCCACAAAAGTGATATTACATACATTAGTGACAGTAAATACAGCATGGCAAACATATACAACACATGTTAGAGTAGATATATCAAGTCTAACAGTAGATACAACATCAGATATGGAACTTAACATAGTGATATTATTAACATAGAACCTCTGAGTATTAATTTTTATTTGTAAAGTGAAAATAATTCTAGATTTATCACTCATTTAAGAATAAAAAGAAAAAAAATCATAATGCAAATAAAATCATTGTCCAAGAGACAGGCTGAATAATTAATAGACTTATGATAACAGATCAGCCAGGGGTATTGCATGAGCAGAGCCAAGTGTCAGTTAAATAATCTTTGAGTATTTTTTTAAATTGGTGTGTGCTGCCAGTGGTTCTAATATTATGAGGGAGGGAGCTCCAGGTTTTTGAGATATAGGAAGAGTATAAGGAGTCTCTTGCAGTGTTAGTTGTAGAGACTTGTAGTAAAGATGTATGTGATGATCATAGTGTTCGAGTGTTAGAGTAAGGCTGTAGGAAGTTTGGAGAGCTGGAGTTTTTTCGGGGTTATGGAGTAATCTGTGGGCCATGATTAATTGGTTGTATGCAAGACAGGAGAGTTTTTTGATGGTTAGACAGTGATGTGACCTGACTAATGATTCAGTAGCAAATGTAGCTATTTTGCTATAGCATGTATTCAATTTATCTAAATCTGTTTTTTTTTTAGCTTGATAAGGATTGGTGAAGCATATAATAGAGTTGCTAGTAGGTGGTTTCTGGCTATGGCAGCTCTTGAGGAGTCTGTTAACAATTTTTGGTTTCTGTAAAGGGTGTCCATTTTTTTGTGGACTTTTTAATTGTTTGTGATATATGCAAGTCAAATCTTAGCTTATCATCTGCAATGACTCCCAGTAGTTTGGTGGATGGTTCATGTGTAATTATTGTCTTGTGTTAGCTGTGATATGGAACTGTTGGGGAGGAATCTTGTAATCTGGTAGGTTGAAAGATCATAATGTTTTGTTTTTGGGGGGTTAAGAATAAGTTGCAAGTTAGCCAGTTAGCCAGCCATGTTTCAATTTCTGTAAAGGCCTGCTGTATTTTGTCCTGAAGTTGCTGCATGGTAGGGGCTGCACATATTAATATTGAATCATCTGCATATTGGATAATGGTGGCAAGTGAGGTGGATGAGTTGAGGTTATAGTGAAAATACTGATGAGAAGAGGGCCAAGTATGGATCCATGTGGGACCCCAAGGGTAATAAGGAGAAGTAAGATCCAGCAACAAAAATCACTTGCAGATCACTAAAGCCAATAACTCTGCTGGTGAAGCACTATTCTCTTGCACCATAGCCAAATTATGGAATTATGGAACTCCCTTCCACTCACAATTACCTCCGTACCATCATGCACCCACTTCAAAACTTTACTAAAAGCGCACCTAAAAACATGCTGGCTATGCCCTTGCAACTCCCACTCTAATATCACCCACCCTATCCAACCACTACCTTTCTTTCCACTCCACTAACTACCTTGATTATAGCAAGCTCAGATGCTCATAAGCCTAGTGCTTATTATATAGCAGGAACTTCTTATTGTAACATTTGTTAATGTCTGTTATGTACTTCACAGATAAAGATTCTAGTTGTCTACTGATGTACTAGTTTTTCATCTGTAAATATGTTGAAAGTAATTGCTATGTTAAATTGTTAATCACTATGTAATCCAATGTAACTACTGTCTGTTTATTTTAACTGTGGAGCTTTTCTCCCCGGGCCTCCACTGAAAATGAACCTATGTCCAGTTGGACACTCCCGATCAACAAATGTAAATAAATAAACTATGCAACCAAGAGACACATGAAGGGTGTATCTTTAGGACTGAGGAAGCAGTTAAAAGTTTATTGTGGGAGACAAAGGCTTTATACATATACAAAAAAACTGATGAGACTGTTTCCCTCATTCCTGTATTGGTTTATGGTGTTGGTAAAGCTAAGCAAAGCAGTGGCTGTACTATGGGACGGTCTAAATCCATGTTGGGAGATGGCAAGTAAGTTATTGGATGTGAGATATGGGATAAGATATAGCCTCAGATGCAATTTTAGGAACTCTGCTGGTAAGTTATCAGTTGTAGTTGTAGCTGATTTAATTTTTTTTAGGAGTTTTTCTAAGGTTTTAGTGGGGATGGGTTGAAATGAGGCGGAAGTACTATTAGTCTTATTTAGATTTGTAATTGTACGTTATTTGGGTTAACTCTGGTTGGTGCAAGAATGCTTTCTGTAAAGTATTTGTTAAACTGTTCAGTGGTGGTTTCTGAGTTATTTGGGAAGGTGGGGCAGGGGTTGAGGTTTGTCCAGGATTGAGTATGTTTTTGATTGTAGCCCAGAATTTTTGTGGGTTATTCTGATATTTAATTTACATGTTAGTATAATAGTTCATTTTGTTTAGCTTGATATGGTGTTAACTTTGCTCCTGAGTTAAGTTATAAGACCAGGTAAAATTTTGCTAGTATGCCAGGAGATCCAGGGCTTGTCCCTTTGCTTAAGGAGGGGTTTTGTTTCAGTACTAAGCCATGGGGCAGAATCTGCTTTGACATGAACTGTTTTAGGGGGTGCCATACTGTTGAGTATATTGAGGAAAGTATTATTAAAATATTCAACTGCTGCATTTAAGGGTAAAGTCAGTGGTCTCCAGTTAGTTTTTCAGAGTGTATATTAGTTCCTGTGGTTTACAATGTGTGTTATTATGGATTTGACAACATATAGTGTGCTTAGTAGGGTTAATGTGTTACCTAGGTAGGTAGGTATATGATCACTGATGTCATCTTATAAACGGCCAGCATTTTGATAATGGGAGGGTTTGTTTATTAGGGCCCAGTTGAGAATAGAGGGCTTGTTAGATTTTTTTTGTCTCTTCTAGTAGGGAATTTGATAATTTGTGAGAAGCCATAGAGATTAATGTGGTTGCCAGGGTCGTTAGAGTTACAGGTAAACCAGTCAGTATTAAGATCACCCATGATAATAGTTTCTTGGGTGATGTTATTAGAGATACATTGAAGAATGTGTTCAATGATGGAAATATTATTGCCTGTTGGGATGTAAATGGCTACTATAGTTATGTGCTTGTTAGCATTAATTTGTAATTTGGCAAGAAGTAGGTCAGTGTAGGGGTAGATATTTGTAGATGTAGATGTGTCACAGTTAGGCTCTTTTGTCATTTCTCTTTGCTTGAAGTATATTATACCCTGAAGCTGTAATTTAATTGTCTGAGATTTAGGGTTTAAGCCACGTCTCTGTTAGGATGGCTATTTCTGGGGAATAATGTGATAGAATAGCCTCTAGTTCATGTTTATTAACCAGACTTCTAATATTTAAGTTTAGAAACAATAAGTCTGTGTTTTAGTGAGGTGTGTTAAGTGTATGTAGCGTTTGAGAATTGGATGAAGTAAAGGTGTTGGGTCCAGGATTTGAGTTTATGTCCCACCATGTAAATAGTTTTTTGGCAATGTTTGTTATTGTTCTGATGTGACTACATATATGTTTATGTTATCTAAATGTGAACTTTTTTGAAGTTATTTTTGAGTGCATGTCCCACCATGTAAACATTTTTTTGGCAATGTTTGTTATTGTTCTGATGTGACTTCATATATGTTTATGGTATCTAAATGTGATATTTTTTTGAAGTTATTTTGGGTGGTAATACTTTAGTATTATGTTGGCCTAGGATGGTGGTGTTGAAGATTCCAGGAGATATCTGAAAGTTTTTGATTGTTTTAGTGTAGGAGAGTTAATATTTACTTTTTGGTTACTTGGGGCAAGGGCTGGGGGGTAGTGCTAGCATGTATAGTGTGTGGTTAAGGAGAAATATAGAAGTATTAAGATGTGTTGAGTTAGCATGAAGATTAGAAAATCTTTGAGATGTGGCATTTTTAATTGAATGGGGGAAGCACTAAGTAGTAATATTTTTAGATAATGGAGGGAGAATTACTGGAAGAGAAGAGCAGGATAATAAAAAAGGAAAGTAGGGTAAGAAAGGACGCAGAAAGTATTGTAACAGTTTTTGGGGCAGTTCAGAGTATCTAAAAGATTATAGGCTAGGAAGTAGTGTTGTAATTAGCTAGGGTTGGAGATAGGATAATGGATACGTTTGTCAGAGTATAGATTAGTAGTTGGATTTGAGTTTTGGTTGGACCATGAAGTGGGTGGGAGAGGAGAGGTTAGAGATAAATGTAACTGATGTGGGGGTGACTGGAAATGGGGGGGAGGTAGGGGAGCATAGTGAGCTTGAGTGAAGCGAAGGCAAATGGAGTGGATCCAGCCTATCAGCCTATCGACAGACTATCAGGCTGAGATGCAGGTCTCACTTTCTTGTCAACATCTTTGTCTCCCTTGCCAAAGCTTGAATCTCTTCCCATTCCATTTCATTACATCTCCAGTTTTCTTTCTATTCTTAGTCCTATATTTACATTTTTTTCAGATTCCTGTTTCTTGCCCTGGCCTTTGCAAATCATTCGACTCTCCCTTTCCTATTCCACCTTGTGTACTTCCAGATGTATTCCCTTATTTCTTTTACTTGCTTCTTTATCTTCAAATTTTCCACCATTCCCGCGATCCCTTTTTAACACCCCCCCAGTCTGAAAAACCTAGTCCATCATTTCAAATCCTCATTTTGTCATGATCATTTTTTCCCACTCACATTTTGGTTCCATGTGACTCCTTTAACCCTTTCAGGTCTTCCAGGCTTCCCTTAAGCATCATTCTCTCAAAACTGATCTCTACTATCCATTCCAGGCTTCCATTCTTGAATGCTGTCTATACATATATTTGTTTTCTTCTCACTGTTTCTTGTCTTTGTTTATTTCAATGGCCATTGGTTGTCACTGAACGCCCAATAGTCCAAATAGTTTTCTTCCAGTTTACCTCTATATGTATCACAGGCCTTCCATTTTGCTACTGACTTGAGTAGGTAGACATCAGTTAAATGTGTTTGGCATCCAGTCCATATATCTGCATTCATTTTGGTGCAGCAGTCAGCTGTTCCTTCCTATGGCAGAGAACATAATGTTGGGATTCCCTTTGTTTTTGCTGCTTTCCACTTATGCATATCCTGACCACAGTGCAATCTGGGTGTTATGGAAGATTAACAGACTTAAAGAAATGCAAAAGTTCTTTTTCTCATCTTTTTCACTGATGTCTATAATCCTGATGTTCCATGTTCTGTATATTTTTCGTTAGCATCCATGTTGTCTTTATTTCTGGAAATTCCTAGATCTAGAAGATTCATTATGGCCATATGCTGTGCCAGCCACTCTTCTGCCCTGTCCTTTCTTTGTTTGGCCTTTTAGAGTTCATCTCTTATAACATTGTGAGACTTATGGAGGGCTCCTTTTAGGTACTTTGCACACTATGCAACCAGATCTGGTACTCTACATTATCTTTCCTTAGTGACCTGGAGAGTTTTCTTTCACAACTGTTTCCATTTTGTTTGATCCTTCCATGTCCTAGCTTCATCTTTGTTTTTTCCTTCTTCCTATTCCTGTTGATTTTTCTGAATTTACATTATTCTAGTACAGTCTGTCTACAGCCATCTTCTTAGGTAAAGAAACATCCAGGGAGGAACCAGTCTGAAAATCCTTTTCAGAAGAACGAACCTGGAAGTAATACTTTGACTACATATTAAACACACAAACTTAGTTCATTGCTACAATTATTATATTGTATTTCATGTGATTTATATGATGTATGTGGTAACTTCATACCTAATTACATTTAGTTAGGGGTTCAGAGATGCACATTCGCAGAATATTTAAGTTGTGTTTAGCAGTCTATTTATCTGGAATATTTGAGAGCCAGTTTCTGTGTGATTTGAACTGCATTTGTTGATGTACTGCACCTTTCATTTTCACTTTTCAGTAATTTGTATCTTTGGTTTGAGATGATTTTGCCAACTTGCACATAATGAAACTACGACTTGATGTAGCATGATGGAAGGAATTTTTAAAAAAACACAGAATAATACTTCAAGAAAAATTAAATAAAATATTAATGCTCACCAGGCTGCCTTATAAACAAAATTAGATCCTAGAAACTTATAAGAACGTATCCCTCACCATAAAGAAGCTTTACAAAACAGCTCTGAAAGTATCTAGAAATCAGGCATAAGTTCAAGTGGTGAATGAATAATGCTTGTTAATAGTACAAAAAGATGTTTAAATTGTCTTAAAAACAGACATGACAAATATAATGACCTTTGATATTCTGTGATAAATTACTATACCTACGTTTAATTGAGAAGTAGTGACATAATAATATGACTGGGCTAATTAGTATTTAAACCTGATTATCCCCTCTAATATATCACTCTATTGTATTTCTTAAATTAGTCCTACCTATCTTATACACCACTCTTCTATCTGTAAATTCTCAGTACAATGTTTATATATTAATGTTTGTAACTATAAATAAAAATGGATCTAGGACTATTGAATGAAAGTTCAATAGTCTGAATCCACAATCACCGAACACACTTTAACGAAAGCGCCTTCACCAAAAAAGCGCTTTCATTAAAGTGCATTAAAAAACAAACAAACAATAAATCTACTTTTATGCAGGGGGGCAAGCCTCCCTGCACCCCCCCATGTGGGGGGCTGTGCCCCCCACCCCCCCTACTTTAATATTCTCACTCCAAGATCACACTACAGTGAGGAAAAGGGAATATTCCCTTATCTGCACCATAGTACGATCTCAGCATAAGTCATCCCCCCACGACTCCCTCTAGCTGCAGGCATGTTTTCGCGAAAGTGCTTTTTCGGTAAAAGCACTTTCATGGAAGTATGCTCAGCTGTTTGTGCTTCGAGTTCCTTTGGGGATCATACCAATCTCATAAAAATATGGTTATACTACTATGCAATGTATTCACTGAAACTGCTTTATAACATGTGTTATTGCAAATGCTGATTGCATTAAATGTGATAACTTGGAAATTTTCTCCCAGTGCTTCCAATGAAAAAGAGCAACTGTGCCTAGTTAGATTTTTCCAGTAAAGAAATGTCAACAAATAAGAATTAGATTGCCTCAGGCATACACATGCACATACACATATAATGGCTAATTTCAGGTTCAAAAAATTAAAACTAGGCTGATTCAAAAGATTGCTCTAAATCAAAGTTATTTAAAACAAATGTTAAAGGAAAAAACTGCTGATAGAAAATACTACTTTTTTATAAGGGGTTGTATACAGTACATCTTAGTGAAATACTTCTGGGCAAAGATAAATCTAATGGGGAGCAAAAATCAAAATTCAGGGACAGATTTTAACTATTACTTTTATACACCTGGAAAATGTTATTCTGTTAATTTTCTATTAGAATGTATTTTCTGAAGGGTATGATGTCTCAAACACAAATGTCTGCCATCATTTATTGACTTCAATCCTCAATGATTTGCCAGAAGACCACACATTTTATAGGGAATAACCAAAAATATTTGGCAAAATTCTGGATATTCTGTGAAATTCTGTACAGTTAAGAGCTATGGTAGATAAATCACAGCACCTTCTGCAGAGTTAAGCATCTCTGTTGCTAAATATAATTAATTCCGTGGTCCCTAATCTTTGAGAATAGATACAAATAATTGTGCCAGTTATCCAGCATTTGATGTCCAACCTGCTGATTAATTCATCAGTCAGCAGAGCTGATTGCAGAGAGGAGCAATTAAAATAGACATGTTTGAATATTTGTCACAGATTTGAAAGCTAAAGCCCTTAAGATGTATCAGTTGTTACAGGTGAATTCATTGTGTAATGTGTTTTGGCCTTATAGTGTTCATCTAATCTTGTTGCAATACTCAATGACCACTAGTAAATTAAAACTGAAATGGTTCAGTGATTTCCCTTATTTGCACAAAAACTGTAATTTATTATCTACTAGTATGATTTCGTAGTGTTTTCCTCGAACTACAAAGCATCAAATATAGTTTAGTCATAGGAAAATATATTTTGAATTGCTAACATATATTGTTAAACCCACCCCTGGCATTCCATGCAGTTGCCACAGTCACCGGACCAACAAGAAGTCTCTGACCAGTTTGATACTTGGTTTTCCCCAAGATGAGTTCCTCAAGATAAGTTACTTCTCCTTTCAGCTAGGAAACCAACATGATGGAATGTGAAGGATCCTTGGCAAAATCTCTAGACAACAGTCAGAATTTCCCTTTCTTGTTTAGTTATTAATGCAACACTATCTTCCTGGTTTTCTCTAAATTGGATGCTTACATGTTAAAAAAAGTAATTATCATGATGGTTTCTTGGTTGAAAAGAGAAACAGCTGCTCTTGGGGTAAACCACATATCTAACTGTTCAAAGACTCTTTGCTGGTTCAGTGGTAGTTACAACTACATGGGATGAGAGACGGTCTTTCTTTCCTGTTGCTAATACTGTTATAAAAAGTCATTCCCTGGGATTCAGAAAAAACTTCTGTCCAGGAATAGCTTATTCCTGCATTGAAGGGACTGTTCCCATACAGCATGGCAGTGCACCATGCATATTCATGAACGCACATAGACACGGATATGTGTATGAGTGCAGGGGGTGTGTCTGAGAGTAGAGCTCACACAATACACACGCCCCCTGCACATCAGAATTGCCATTCAGCAATATAAAATGAGCAAGAATGCTCATATTATAATACCCCCAACCCATCAGGGTATGAAATCTTGTCAAAGCCATAAGGGACAATCATCCCTACCAAGGTAAAAGCTGAAAGAATAAAGATGTAGCATAAGCACATAGCGCACAGCTCCCAACCTGTCAGAGTAAGGAATGTGGACAAAGCCATATGGGACAATTGTCCCACAAAGCAGAAAGTTGATAGAATAACAGGATCAGCATTAGCAAGGATAATCTGAAGGGTACAAATAAAAAAAAACACAACAAATAATTTTATTTTTAAACATGCAATAAAGTTTAAGCATAGCTGTGTGGGTGTGCCTGTTGCTTAGCTACACTTAGTCCAGCAACAGCACAAGAAGTTAAATAGCAAGAGATGTCTAACATACATAATACTTCAATAGTGTAGTGGTTAGAGTGAATGCTTTATATTTGCATTTTACATTTGAAAGCAGTACATAAACATTGTTTTCTATAACTAGCTACTAAATGACATATATTTGTTAACCAGAGTACTGTAGTAGGTCCAGATGTGAGGTGTCAGTTTAATAAAGTTGTGAAGCCTCCATATAAACACAAGTGCCCCATGCAGTATAGTCACACATGAATAAATGTAATGAAAGCACATTGGAGGATGTTAGGGACAGTAAACAAATTTATAATATGTGATGAATGATGAATCAATCCCATACAGGAGATAGTTTATAAAATAAAAAAAATAAGCAATGCTAAGCATTGCACAGCTTTGCTGACCGGGTGTAAGCATTGTGTACATATAAATACTAAGCAATAACTAGCCCAGCTAAGTGGACTTGTCCATTGGTAAGCAATGCTGAACCTGCCCCTTTAAGCACTACCAACCTTAGCTAAACAGGTTTACCCGTAGCTTAGCTTAGCCCAGCATATTCAAAACCGTCCAATCACGGCAAAGGACAGGAAAGTGACTGTATTTAAACCCAGCAGGTGGGAATACAGCTCATAACTGGTTGCAGCTTCCCACTGTAGGCAGTATGGCAGATGTTGGTGAGGGCATGCTCTTCCAGGTGCAGCGCTGGGGCATATAGCAGTCCAAGGTTATGGTAGGACTCCTGGTAAAAATAACATGATGAGAGACTGCTGCAGGGCCAGTACCTGGGCTCCCAATATAAAGTGGAAGCCTGGGACTGTCTCACCCGTGATCTCATCAGTGCCACTGGTATCCCTCAGACTGGTGAGTAGGTCCGGCACCACTATGACAACTTGAAGCAGAGGAAGAGGGAGCTTTTGGATGAGTGGGTCCAGGAAACAAGGCAGAGGGATGATGTCCCAGCAGTGTGTAAGTATTCATATCAATAACTGTTTATCAAAGTCCAGCCTGTGTATGCGATGAATAGGCATGCCTAACTATTTCTCTATTCCATTTACAGCTGCAGCTGAGCGGGCTGTGAATCAATAAGCCCATGCCAGTAGGTTGCAAAGGCTGCATCGCTAGGCTGGTGAGTAACAATCCTGCTTTCAGTAGTCATACCAAATAAATATAACATAGTAGAAAGTCACCTGGCAGTATAAAAACTTAGTATGGGTTGTACTGAATAAACCAGACAATATGACAGTAATAGTGCCATATAGGTGATATTTAAATAAAACCCTAACTGCCTGGCAATAAATTTCTAAATCCTGGTCTGGTTGTGTGTACTCTGGCATTGTATGGCATTTAGTGTTGCATTCTCTGAATAGTAATATTGTATTAACCACTGTTACCTACACTGTGCTACTTAATAAATATGTCTAGGAATGTCTGACTAAGACTGTTGTAAGTACAAGGTTAGAGTGTACAACCAAGAGAGACTTAGACATAAAACTCTAAACAAGGGGACATCAGTTTTTAAATAGCTCACTCTAATGAAACACCAGTTGTTGTATTTTTAGCACACACAGCCATGGTTTAAATCCTGGGAGTGGTACCGAGCTGTATTGCATACCTCTCAACCGTACAGATTTCTGCAGAATGTCCAGATAATTGGCTCAAATGTTTGGCCTGTTCTTCTTTCTCCCTGGCAGATCACTGGGATGATCTCAGAATTGTAGTTACTAAATAATGACATACATTTGAGTTTCAGACTTCTAATCCATCAGAAAATGTATATTAAAACAAATCCTGTTACTCTAGCAACTGTCCAAAAGTTTATAACAGCAATATTCAAAATATGTCCCTATTTGTACCCCCATGTTTTCAAGTTTTGTCCAGAGTTTGTGCATTAAGAGACTGAGAGGTATGTGCATATTTTAACTAGGAATGTGGGAATATGTGTAGAAACAGTCAGGTAGTGTTAACAAACATTCCCCCCCCCCACAGGTCTTTCAGATAAGAAAACTGTAACTGCCTGGCAATAAAGTTTTAAATCCTGGACTGGTTGTGTTTATTCTGGAATTGTATGGCCTGACATATAGCATTCACTAAGATCTGATATCAGAATAGTACTGTTGTGTCAACCACTATTTCTCACACTGTGCTACATAACAATATGTCTAAGAATGTCTGTATAAGACTGTTGTAATTACAAGGTCAGATTGTACAAGCAAGAGAGAGACTTAGATAGAAAACTGAAGGAACAGACAGCGGTTTCTAAATAGCTCACCCTGATGAAACAGCAGTTATTGTATTTTTAGCAGAAACAGTTATGGCTCGAATCCTGGGAGTGGTAGTAAGCTGTATGCATAATCATACCTCATAACTGTACAGATTTTCCCTGAATGTCCAGATATTTGGTTCATGTTTTTACCTGTTCCTCTGTTTTTCTGGCAAATCTCTGGGATGTTCTCAGGATTTTAATCACCAAATAATGACATACATTTGAGTGTCAGACTTCAAATCCTTCAGAAAATGTATATTAAAACAAATCCTGTCAATCTAGCAACTGCCTAAATGTTTATAAGAACAATATTCAAAATATGTCCCTATTTGTACCCCCATATTGTCAAGCTTTGTACAGAGTTTGTGCATTAAGAAATTGAGAGGTATGCGCATAATGTTAACTAGGAGTCTGGGAATATGTGTAGAAACAGCCAGGTAGTGTTAACAAACATTCCCTCCAGAGGTCTACTAGGTAAGAGAAGTAGAATTTAGCTATAAGACAGTTGAAGTATACACTTGTGTACAAACATACCACTGCCCAAACTAAGGCCATAGGGTAATAATAACTGTAGAGTAATGATTAGAGCAATGATCATTAACGTTGTGAGTACTGCAAGAATATACAAGTTGTTAATTGATATCTCTCCCCCCACCATATCTGCAACAATAATCTAAATCCACAAATCAATGGGTATGTTTGCACCAAACTTACTGTTGGGACATATGTCCTATTGTTCAACAAATATTGAAATGTAAAAGAACACAGCCCTGTCATTCAGGACCCGGAACCAGTAGCAAAAAATTCTTCCAAGCTTGATGCAAGTGCTAATGCTAGCCAAATGTTTATGAAAAATTAACAGTCTTTATTAAAATGAATACAGTGAACCAAGCGCTTTCACCCATGTAATACCGGGCTTTTTCAAGGACAAATATATGAGCGCCATTATGCAGCTCATTGAATAATAAAATTCAAATCACATGATATAATTAGTTAACCAGTTAGTTTCAATTGTGTTCAATGTCTCTCTAACAATAGTTCTCTCTTTAACAAAATATTATGCTTAGTTTAAGGCTAAAATATATTATTTTAATTAAATATACGTAATCATTTCTTTAAGTGTACCAACATATTTTTTAGAAACTTGATATTGTTGACCTCATAACAATAAAATTGTATGTCTTAGTGTAATACATAAAAAACTTCGAATTCACATCCCCTCTTATAATGGATAAATTCATACACCAAATATTTATAAAACAATCCTTAATAACACTACTAATATCTCTACTAAATATAAAAGTACTCATTCTCTGTTTCTACAACATGAATAAGTAAAAAGTCACCCTCTCAGACCTCCACAAAGGACTAAATGTCAAACAAAATAAATTAATTGTACGGAAAATATAATAATATATAAGTTGTGCAATATAAAATAATATAAAATAGCGTAAGATATATAATAATATTGGGTCACAAGTATCAGTAACCTATGAAGAGGAATGAATATACATGTGTTAAAAAACCTGTGTTGTAATGGCCTTCTAGGAGAGGGAAAAAGCCAAAAATGTTATAATCATGCTTTTCTTAGTAACACTCATAATATTAATATTATTATTAGTTCATTCCAGGAGGCTTCGTAGAGTTCAAATTCAACTGCCAGTATAATTCGCGATTCTCTAAAGTTGTTTCCCGGTTACCACCTCTAATATCTTGTGTAACTTGCTCTAATAAAAAAAAATTAACATTCATTTTTTCACACTTTAGAGAATGTTTATAAAAGGCATTGCTCTCCTTCTGTTTCATCACATCATTAAAATGTTCATAAATCCTTCTCCTTATATGGCGTTCAGTTTTTCCTATATAAAAACTGTCACAGGTTATACATATCCCAAAATATACTACCCCTTTTGTGGCACAATTGTAATGTTTTTTGGAAATAAAATTGAATTTTCTAGAAGGGATTTTTTTGAATTTCTGCATTATATTAATAATACAACATCATTTTTGAAATTTACACATAATATTGACAAGAACAAGCTACATTATTTGGATGTAACTATTGTTAAGGATTATGAAAATCAATGTTTTCAATCCAAATTATTCAGAAAAAGTTCATTCTCCAATTCTTACCTCCACTACAATAGTGGACATCCACACTTCCAAAAGAGGGGCATTATTAAGGGTCAGTTGATTTGAGCTTCTCGAATGTGTAGTACTCTAAAAGATTTCACCGAAGAGGTGCAGACTCTAAAAACTTATTTCTTAGAAAAAGGTTACCCAGATAAACTATTTGAAAATCTGGTACAGGATATTGGTCAGAAAAGAGAAACTTTATATCCCCCTTTGTTAGGAATACGTTCTTCCAACCCTTTACAGATCAACCACAACAACACAATGGATGGCAAAAGTAGTTTTATTTATACCTTTAATAGGAATTCAGAAGAGATTGAAAGTATTGTCTCTAAATATTGGCCCATCCTTAATTTTCATGATGACACAAAGATTTTTACTTCAGAAAAACCACATTTTGTTAGAAAAAGAAATAAGAACTTGAAGGAAATCTTTGAAATGAATTACACTCCAGAGATTGGCAATAATAAAAAGAAATTAGGCACATACTCATGTGGCAATTGTAAGCAATGTCACACAATGATGAATCAGGAATGGATTAATATCCCTTCTAGAAAATTAAATTTTATTTCCAAGAAAACATTACAATTGTGCCACAAAAGGGGGAGTATATTTAGGGACATGTATAACCTGTGACAGTTTTTATATAGGAAAAACTGAACGCCATATAAGGAGAAGGATTTATGAACATTTTAATGATGTGATGAAACAGAAGGAGAGCAATGCCTTTTATAAACATTCTCTAAAGTGTGAAAAAATGAATGTTAAGTTTTTTGTATTAGAGCAAGTTACACAAGATATTAGAGGTGGTAACTGGGAAACAACTTTAGAGTATCGCGAATTATACTGGCAGTTGAAGTTGAACTCTCCGAAGCCTCCTGGAATGAATGACAGTATTAATATTATGAGTGTTTTAAAACTAAGAAAAGCACAATTATAACATTTTTGGCTTTTTCCCTCTCCTAGAAGGTCATTACAACACAGGTTTTTTAACACATATATATATTCATTCCTCTTCATAGGTTACTAATACTTGTGACCCAATATTATTATATATCTTACGCTATTTTATATTATTTTATATTGCACAACTTATATATTATTATATTTTCCGTACAATTAATTTATTTTGTTTGACATTTAGTCCTTTGTGGAGGTCTGAGAGGGTGACTTTTTACTTATTCATGTTGTAGAAACAGAGAATGAGTACTTTTATATTTAGTAGAGATATTAGTAGTGTTATTAAGGATTGTTTTATAAATATTTGGTGTATGAATTTATCCATTATAAGAGGGGATGTGAATTCAAAGTTTTTTATGTATTACACTAAGAAATACAATTTTATTGTTATAAGGTCAATAATATCAAGTTTTTAAAAAATATGTTGGTACACTTAAATAAATGATTACATATATTTCATTAAAATAATATATTTTAGCCTTAAACTAAGCACAATATTTTGTTAAAGAGAGGACTATTGTTAGAGAGACATTGAACACAATTGAAACTTACTAGTTAACTAATTATATCATGTGATTTGAATTTTATTATTTAATGAGCTGCATAATGGCACTCATATATTTGCCCTTGAAAAAGCCCAGTATTACACAGGTGAAAGTGCTTGGTTCACTGTATTCGTTTTAATAAAGACTGTTGATTTTTCAAAAACATTTGGCTAGCGTTAGCACTTGCATCAAGCTTGGAAGAATTTTTTGCTACTGGTTCCGGGTCCTGAATGACAGGGCTGTGTTCTTTTACTGGTTTATCAAGTTCTTTTTTGTGACTGTTGTTAAATATTGAAATGTGTTTCTATTAATGTTCCATGTTGAAATACTATCATTGGTGGCCTGTTGCTATCAATGTAACCTGCATGCTGTTGTAATGGCCACTGTGGTTCCATATATGCATGATTTCTGTTTGCTATGCAACTGTTGCAAATCTGTTGTTTTGGTTTAATGGGAATATCTATGCATGCTGTTACAACTTATCCTGGAATGTGTTGACTATTATGAACCCACATATGTTTTAACACTGTAACACCATAGCACATTTGGGAAGGCCGGTCCCAGTAGACCCACCTCACCCACATCATCTGGCCATGGCACCAGGCCCCAGCACATCTGGGACCTACCCTGGGACCTCCTCGTCTGCTGGTCCTGCACCACCTTTGGGAGGAACTGCCTCAGGGGGTGGGGCTCGTCCCCCCGCTGGGGAGTGGATGCAGACAGGATCCTGTCACCTGAAACCAGGTCCGGAGTTTGGTGCGTAGTGAGCTCCAAAAGGAGTTTGGAGATCTGCTATGCCAGCTTGAGGGCCACATGGTGCAATTAGAGGGTCAGCCTTCCCATTCTGCTCAGCCACCAGCACAGCCACCTATGGGCCATGAAGGTGCAGTGGTGACTGGCCATGGGTGGGGACCTCAGTCCCACTGTTTCCATTTGGAGGCTCATGGGCTTCTGATTTCCAAGCACCCCTCCCCTTCCAAGGTGTTTACCCCCTACATATGTCATATACCACCCCTGTATGCTGTCTTGTCTGTCTTGTCTATCTTCCTACCCACCTACCTCCCCAAATATACCTACTATCCTTCCCCAACATCCCACTGTCACCTTAAAAAAAAAAGGGCAATCTGTTCCCAAAAAAATTTTCCCTATACATAGCTGTCCATTTCACATGTGTCCACTGGACACATGTAATCTGGTCTAACTGACTTCACAAAACATTATTGTTGTCCTCACCCCTCTCTCAGGGATTTGAATGTCTAAATATACCTTCAAATGCAGTATATATGCACAGCTGTTAATGTAGAAGAAATGGACAGCTATGCACCTTCCCTAAACCCGTCCTGCACATCCCTAGCTACTTTCCCTATTGTCTTTCCTTTTTTGTGCTCCCTTTTTCACCACTTTCCTATCACCCCCTTTTTCTTTTCTTTTAAAGAAATTAGCGTGGGTGTAAGCAGGAGTAAGCTCTTTTAAGCAGTAGAAAGTGGGATTAAGCCTGTTTGCACAGCGCTAAGCAATGCCTACACAGATTAAGCACTTTTTTAGGCTGTCTGTAAGCATATTTAACCGGAAGTTAGCATTGCTTACCACCATGCAAACCCGCGTGGAACTGCTTAAAAGTGCCTTAATCACTCTGTATCCAACAGTCCTTGTTCTGCTGAGCAACAAAACAATCAGCCCTGCCCAGTCTTGCACCCAGGACATTGTATACCATAGTCAGAGCAACGTACCACTACTCCATCAGAGGTGTACAACTAAACCTTTTTTTTTTTTTTGTAATATATCATTCAATACGGGTATAGCATACTATGGAACAAACACTGTGGAACCAGCATTATAAATATACAAATATAGATGTGTATGGTGACAGATGCATATGAAAAGTGTATACATCAGATATATGTAGCTGTACATACAAAATTAAACATGTAGAATATGTACATATATATCATAAAATAATATAATCTGTAGATAACAAACAAGAAATATACTGATATATCAATAGGCATATATATAAAATATATATATAGAAATCTATCTAAACAAGGATAAAAATATATTAACATAATATATACATATGTATGAATATATATCTAGGTACATATATATCTATACATAAATATACATATACATAAATATATATATATATATATATATATATATATATATATATATATATATATATATATATATATCTTACAGAGATAAATATATCATCATCATCATCATCTTTCGGCTTTTCCCGTTAGGGGTCACCACAGTGGATCATCTCTTTCCATTTCTTCCTATCCTCTGCATCTTGCTCTGTCACACCAACCACCTGCATGTCCTCTCTCACCACGTCCATAAACCTTATCTTAGGCCTTCCTCTTTTCCTCTTACCTGGCAGCTCCATCCTTAGCATCTTTTTCCCAATATACCCATCATCCCTCCTCAGCACATGTCCAAACCAATGCAAGCTCATCTCTCTTGCTTTGTCTCCAAACTGTCCAACATGAGCTGACCCTCTAATATACTGATTCCTAATCCTATCCATCCTTGTCACACCGAGTGCAAATCTTAGCATCTTTAACTCTGCCACATCCAGCTATGACTCCTGCCTTTTTGTCAATGCCACTGTCTCCAACCCATATAACATAGCTGGTCTCACTACTGTCTTGTAGACCTTCCCTTTCACTCTTACTGGTACCTGTCTGTCAGAAATCACTCCTGACACTCTTCTCCACCCATTCCACCCTGCCTGTACTCTCTTCTTCACCTCTCTTCCACATTCACCATTACTCTGAACTGTTGATCCCAAGTACTTAAACTCATCCACCTTTACCAACTCTACTCCCTGCATCCTCACCATTCCTCTACCCTCCCTCTCATTTACACACATATATTCTGTCTTAGCCCTGCTGACCTTCATTCCACTGCTCTCTAAAGCATATCTCCACCTCTCCAGAGTCTCCTCAACCTGATTCCTACTCTCACTACAGATCACAATGTCATCTGCAAACACCATAGTCCACGGGGCCTCCTGTCTGATCTCATCTGTCAACCTGTCCATCACCACTGCAAATAAGAAAGGACTCAGAGCTGATCCTTGATGTAATCATACATCCACCTTCAAATGATCTGTCACTCCCACTGCAGTCCTCACCACTGTCATACTACCCTCGTACATATCCTGTACCACTCTTACATACTTCTCTGCCACTCCCAACTTCCTCATACAATACCACAACTTTTCTCTAGGCACCCTGTCATATGCTTTCTCCAAGTCTACAAAGACACAATGCAACTCCTTCTGACCTTCTCTGTATTTCTCCAATAACACTCTCACAGCAAACATCGCATCTGTAGTGCTCTTTCCTGGCATGAAACCATACTGCTGATCACTAAGCATCACCTCCCTTCTTAACCTAGCTTCTACTACTCTCTCCCATAACTTCAAGCTGTGACTGATCAATTTTATCCCTCTGTAGTTAATGCAGCTCTGCACATCACCCTTATTCTTAAAGATAGGTACCAAAACACTTTTTCTCCACTCCTCAGGCATCCTCTGCCTTTCCAAAATTTCATTAAACAATCTAGCTAAAAATTCCACTGCCATTTCTCCTAAGCACCTCCATGCTTCCATTGGGATGTCATCTGGGCCAACAGCCTTTCCATTCTTCATCCTCTCCATATCTGTCCTTACTTCATCCTTGCTAATCTGTTTCACTTCCTGATTCACTATCCCCACATCATCCAACCTTCTCTCTCTCTCATTCTCTTCATTCATCAGCCTCTCAAAATACTCTTTCCATCTACTCAACACACTCTCCTCTCTTGTGAGTACCTTTCCCTCACTATCCTTTATCACCCTTACTTGCTGCACATCTTTCCCAGCTCTGTCCCTCTGTCTAGCCAATTGGTATAGGTCCTTTTCTCTCTTTAGTGTCCAATCTTTCATACAACTCTCCATACACCTTATCCTTAGCTTTCACCACCTCTCTCTTTGCCATGCGCCTCATCTTCTTATACTCATGTCTACTTTCTTCATTTCTTTGACAATCCCACTTCTTCTTCGCCAGCCTCTTCCTCTGTATACTCTCCTGTACTTCCTCATTCCACCACCAGGTCTCCTTGTCCTCCTTCCTCTGTCCAGATGTCACACCAAGCATCTTTCTAGCAGTCTCCCTTACTAGTTCTGCTGTAGTTACCCAGCGGTTCGGTAACTCTCCACTGCCTCCCAGTGCCTGTCTTAACTCTTCCCTAAACTCCACTTCACAATCACCCTTTTTTAACTTCCACCATTTAATCCTTAGCACTGCTTTCACACTCCTCCTCCTCTTCTTGAATAAATAAATAAATATATATATATATATATATATATATATATATATATATATATATATATATATATATATATATATATATATATATATATATATATATATATAGATAGAGATATATATATATATATATATATATATATATATATATATATATATATATATATATATATATATATATATATATATATATATATATATATATATATATATATATTATATATATATATATATATATATATATATATATATACAGATATAGATATATATGCACACACACACACACACACACACACACACACACACACACACACACACACACACACACATATATATATATATATATATATATATATATATATATATCTGTGCATAACATGCTGCCGTTATATCCAGCACCATACCTCCCCACCGCTAAGGCTGCAAAATGTGGGGGGGCAATGGACCAACACTAGGGACACAATGTACATCCTGCAGGTATAAATGTAGAATGTCGTTACAGGAACAAGGTGTGTGTCAGCATACATGTTCAGAAGGATGTCAGTTATGAAGCTGTAATGTATGTCATCATATACTGACAGACATCCCCACAGGATGACAGTGATTCACCACAGGAAGGAATAAAATGATACTCCCCTGGATTCTCCAAAGCTTGAATGGTGTGCAAGATTGGTGCAGGAGCTCAGTCAGGCAATATGTCTGCCATGCAATCCAGGAACAGCCTGCAGGGGTGTGCATGAGCGCTCCTGCTCTAATCTTGCACAGACTAAGCCCTGGTATGCAAATCACCCCATTTGCAGGTGAAATCCATGCAAATTAGGTGATTTTTGCAATCCAGGAAGCTTGCAACAGTCCATGCAGGACTAGTGCAATCTGCATAAATGTACTCGGTTAGTAACCGAGTATATTTCTGCAAAATCCAAAACAGAGCTATGACAGCTCCAAATAAAGACTGCGTATCATGTAGTAAGCATGCCATTGGCCAAGTATAAGGCCATTGGCATTGCAAACAGTTTAAAAAAAAAAAAATCAACTTTTATTTTTTTTAGCCGATTTTGGCTGTTTAAGTGTAGGGCAGCGGCGCACAAATGGGATCGGGGGGAAAATAATAAAATAAACCTAAAATAAGCATTCTAACTAAAATCAGTATTCTGCCATGTAAGTCAATGGCAGGCAGAAGACAATCTGGCCAGTGAGTAGTGGTTGCTAAGGGGAGAGGCTCAGTGTGAGACATGTAACTATGCATTAGCAGGCAATCCTATGTAAATGAGGGGAAGGATAGTGAATCCCAGTTTCCCCTAGCATGTGAGTCAGGTCCCAACAGTGTAAGAGTAGGAATAGCCTGGTGCAAGCCTAGGAGTTAGGTGACATCATGGGGGCTGTCAGGCATACTGTAAGTGAATTGGAGCCCTGTGACTCAGGTTTGCTCCTAACTTAGAGGGTGTGTCTAAAACTGCTTATCACTCTTTACAAAGCCTAAGTGGGTGTGCGCACCACACACCGGGCTTTACAGGAAGAGAAAAGAGGTTAAACCTGGAAATAGCAGCAGTGTGCACATTTGAGCACTTTGCGTGGAGCTCACCCGGGCTTAAACAGGAAGGCAATAGGAAGGGAAAAAGCAGTAGGAAGGTAATCAAAGAGAACTAGCTTAGCTGGCAGGTGAAATCAGAATCAGCCAGTTACACAGGCAGCAGACCAGCCCAGCCCAGAATGCTACTATAAACTAAGCACACACCTTCCCCTCTGTTTTTTCTCACACTCTACACCATCGGTGTAAACAAGCGGGGAACTTTTAATACTCACAACAGCAAAATTCTAGAGGCTGCAATAGCTATCATACAACTTGTGGAAGAGGCGGAGGGTGGTGAGGATGTAAACGCTGCCAAGCAACTCACAGTGAGGAGACGGAGAAGAATGTACAGACCCAGGGTCTACACGAGTCGGAGATAGTGGAGCACTATAGGGTGGACAGGGACCTCCTACGCAAATTGTTGAGCTGTGCCAGCCATGCCTGACACACAGAACTAACAGAGGGGAACCCACCCCAGTGGATGCCAAGGTATGTGTAGGCCTAAGTATACTAGCTACAGGTACCTTCCAAAAGCCAACTGGGGATATGATGGGGATTTCACAGGCATCATCATCCAGGGTACTCCAGCAGTTCCTGGATGTCATGTCAGCACATGTCGGTGAGCACATATATTTCCCCTACACCCGTGTTGCATTTGCCAGTAATATGCGTCTCTTCCACCAAATAGCAGAATATCCTGAGGTAGTAGGTGCAATAGACTGCACGCACATATGCATCAAAGCACCACCCAGTGAGCAGGGGAGGGTCTACATCAACCGCAAGGGCTTCCCCTCCATCAACTGCTAGGTTGTGTGCAATGCCCTGGGCATAATAATGAATGTGTGTGCTGGCTGCCCTGGAAGCTATCACAATTCCCACATCTGGCATCTGACGCAGCTGTACCAGAGATTTGCCAATGGGGACATCCCACATGGTCACCTAGTGGGGGATGCTGGATACGCACTGGAGCCGTGGCCGATGACACCCATCAGAAATGTACACACACCCAAACAAGAATTCCATAATGAGCCACATGCACAAAAAGAATCATAATAGAGCATATGTTTGGGATGCTCAAGTCACAGTTCCAATGTGTGGACACAACCGGTGGAGCGTTGCAGTACTTACCAGCTACATGTACCCAAATTGTCTTTGTATATGCCATGCTACACAATATGATCCTGCAGAAACAGCTGCAGCAGGAACAGCACTGGGCAGGGCTACACAGTCCCCCACCATTGCCAAGGCCTGCACAGGTACAGAGTGACTCAGAGGAGGAACAACCTGAGCCTGCCCCAGTAGGCAGAAGGAGGCATGCCCAGTATGCCCTGGCCTTGGAAAGAGGCAATGCATACCACATACACTGACTCGGGAGGGACCCAGGGAATAACACCTCTCTCTGACTCTCACATACAGTAAAAGGGATGTCAAACATTACACTACCTGTGCCTAACCATTGTGTAGGAAGTGTACTATGTGCATCCGACATAGGCAGCCCTGCAGTACCACCCTCAATACTGGGACACTCACAAGGTAAGTGACTCACACATGCCAGTCGAGGGGGGGGTCACATACCCAACAACAGTCACAGTCAGCAGGACAGGTGTAGACAAACAAAAACAAATGCAGTGCTATGGCCTCTGAATGAGGCCTATGGGTAACCTCCCCTCCAGACCTACACAGACAGACTACAGCAGGTCAGGCAGTGGGATGTCAACTCTGAAGGCTAGGAAACTAATATGTAGGTAATTAAAAGCTAAGATCTGTAGTACACTGGTATGCCTCCAGCCAGCATGATAGGTAAGACTACAGACTGAAATGGAGTACCTGACATACCAGTGCAGTCCTAGCAAATGGGTACAAGTGTCAGGTGTGCCCTCCCTCCTATGTGGAAATATAGTAACAGTCAGCTGTGCCCCCCAATCCTGTGTAGAAATAGTCAGGTGTGCCCCCCATCCTACATAGAAATATAGTAACAGTCAGGTGTGCCCCCCAATCCTGTGTAGAAATGTAGAAATAGTCAGGTGTGCCCCACCATCCTACATAGAAATATAGTAACAGTCAGGTGTGCCTTCCCAATCCTGTGTAGAAATGTAGAAATAGTCAGGTGTGCCCCCCATCATATGCAGACATGTAGCAACAGTCCATGCCAAATGATCGGCTGATACCCTGCAGAGACGGCATGCTACCTGTAGGTGTACAACACAAAGATCAGCACTGCAGTAAATACTACCGGGACCCGATCCACACATTCAGTACAGATGGCCATACTGGGCATGCCCACACAGAGTAATGAAGGCAATGTCAGTGAACAACATATTGAAATGTCATACTGGGAATGCTCACACACAAACACATGAAGGCCATGTCTGAAAACACCAGTGGACCAAACATATCTGGCAGCCGCATATGTTAGTGCAGACACTCCTCAGTATGCACCACACATGCTTTGCACACACAGTGGATAGTAATACAGGCATACATCTAAGGACAACACACTATAATAAGCCAAAGGTAGACATACATAGATGTATGGAAGAGGGTGACTGTGACAAGGGGCCATCCAGGGCTCTCCCACCCAGCACACAGCCAAAAGGCCACAACAACACGAGGGTCAGATGTCACACACACTGCAGATACTATCCATCAGTATCTTTCAGCATTACAGAGTATGTGGTGCATGTGCTAGTTGTGCAACATGACTTTTCAAGGAAGTAGTCATCTAGCAGCTGTATACATGTACCTGTGGAATATGACCCAGGTTATGCCCACATGTGGCATGTCAATCCCTAGATGAATGGATTAGGGCCCATGCACACACACTGCCCACCCCATAGCCGCACTATGACAAGCCTGCTGAGGTAATCTACTGTGAAATACACCTTTGGTGAGAGCTGTATCCCAGTAATCTTTGTGGCATGTCCCATAACTGTGTACTGCTGTAGTGTAATAAACTAGTTAGGTAGAAGTTCTAACTCCAGCTTAGGCAACTGTGCGTGTGTGCCTGTTTGACTCTGTCTGAGTAGAGAGCCATGTTTTTAGGGTGGTCACACTCCCTACAATTGCAATGCTCTATTTTGGTAAGGCTGCTAATGTCATCCACCTAGAAATACATCCCTGGAAAAGATGCAACCCAGTAATCTCTGTGGCACATCCCATAAGTGTGTCTTGCTGTAGTGTGATAAAATAGGTAGGTAGAAGTTTAATTCTCTGACATGGCAACTGTGTGCCTGTTTGTTTAGAGAGCAATGCTTTTTAGGGTAGTCACACCCCCTAAAATTTAAATGCACTACTTGGCAAATCTGCTGATGTCATCCACCTAGAAATACACCTCTGGGAAAGATGTTGCCCATTAATTTCTGTAGTGTGTCCTGTAATTGTGTACTTTTGTAGTGTGATAAATTAGGTAGATAGCCATTCTACTCCCAGACATGGCAAGTGTGTGTGTGTGTTTGTGTGTCTGTCTTACCCTGTCTGTTTAAAAAGTAATGCTTTTAAGGTAGTCACACTCCATACAATTTAAATGCACTACTTTGGCAAAGCTTCTGATGTAATCCACCTAGAAATATACCTCTGGAAAGGATGTATCCCAGTAATCGCCATGCCGCGCCCTGTAACTGTGTACTGCTGTAGTGTGATAAATTAGGTAAGTAACTGTTCTACTTCCAGACATGGCAAGTTTGTGTGTGTCTGTCTGACCCTGTTTGTGTAGTGAGCAATGCTTTTAAGGTAGTCACACTCCATACAATTTATATGCTCTACTTTGGCAAAGCTGCTGATGTCTTCCATTTAGAATTACACCTTTGGGAAAGATGCACCCCAGTAATCTCCATAGTGCATCCTGTAACTGTTTACTGCTATAGTGTCATAAAATAGTTAGGTAGGAGTTCAATTCCCAGACATGACAACTGTGTGTGTGTGTTTGTGTGCCTGTTTGTCTGTATAGAGAGCAATGCTTTGTAGGGTAGTTACACTCCCTACAATTCAAATATCCATCTTTGGCAAAGCTGCTGATGTCATCCACCTAGAAATACACCTCTGGGAAGCTGTAGCCCAATAATCTGTGTAGTATGTCCTATAAGTGCATATTGCTATAGTGTGATATAGACCTCTGGTATGGGTTCTATATCCATGCATGTCAGTTGTGCATGTTTTGTGTGTGTTTCACTGTCTGTGTGGGGAGCAATGCATTTTAGGCTAGTCACACTCAGTACATGTCCAATGGCCTACTGTGGCAGTCCTGCTGATGTCATCCAATGTGAAATACACCTTTGTGGAAAGAGGTCACCAGTAATCCCTGTGGTGTGTCCTATAACAGCTCAATGCTGTAGTGTGATATAGACCTCTGTTAGGGGTTCTATACTCATGCATGTTGGTTGTGGATGTTTTGTGTGTGATCCAATGTCTGTGTGGGCAGCAATGCATTTTAGGCTAGTCACACTCAGTACATGTCCAATGGCCTACTTTAGCAGTCCTGCTGATGTCATCCAATGTGAAATGCACCTTTGGGGAAAAGGTACTCCAGTGATCTGTGTGGCATGTACTATAACTGCGTAGTGCTGTAGTGTACTAAACTAGGTAGGTAGGGGTTCAACTCCCAGACCTGACAGGTGTGTGCATGTAACTTGTATGTGTGGAGGTGGGAGTGTGTGATACCTGGGACCAATAGGGTGGTGGGTTTTGCAAATGTCTTTTATTGTCACCCTATATCACAATGCCCACTATACAGGGACAACAGATGTGAAATAGCTGAGAGGCTGGGGTGCAAATCCATACCCATACACGTGACATCATGGCCAGGCAATCACAGTTAGCAATGACAGTATTACCCAGAGCACACTCTCAACCCATGTCACATACACAAACACACACATGCCGAGGCAACAGCAAATTTGTATGTAGTACACTGCATATTGGCATGTGATAGCAACTATGGAGTGATTCCAGTGGCCTACAGATGGCATAGCACCCTGTCCATCTGTCCAATAGGCACATACATGCAGACAGTGCACCTTCCCCATGTTCCCCACTGTACACCTGCAACACCTGTGGTGCCATCACATGTGACCCACAAAGGACATACCATGCCTGAAAACATGCCCTGTATGGACAGATGCCACTGATGTCAGGGAATGCTGGTAGCATGCTAACAATGTAGGTGCAGGGTTAACCTGCTGTCCATTACCAGTTCTTGTCACAGGTGGCCACGCCTGGCACATCTGATAATCTGTGTACACAACATGGGCCCGACACCCCAGGTACAGTTCCACATGTCACTGTACATGCATGTGGGAGGTGTGCACATCCCAGACACCATCCATGTCATGGACTAGGGAACACATACATGGCAGACGATGGACAGCATTGGCCACATGCAATAGCCACCCAGGTGACTGGATGGTGGATACTATACCCGCCTGTGTGGGCAAATGCAGAAACCACAGGCCTGAGCCACAATGCAGACCATTGCCATGTGGCCTGATACCAAGGTATACCCATCACCTAGCCTTGTATAGCCATCTGCCACAGTCAACCACCACATACCCGTGCAGAAATGCACCCATGCATGTCAGTACTGGCACCCTGTCTGTTTGTGTGTGTGTGTGTGTTGTATAATGCGCATGACCACATCCACACTCACTACAACCCCCAGTGGCATACTGATGCATGCTGTCTGATGTCAGACACCTCCCCATACCCTTTGCCCATATAACCTCCGTATGACCCATGTGGTGCATGTGATACCTGCACAGTAATGTATTGTGGCAATCTCATTTGTGATGAGCTGTATCCATGGCCCTGCCAAGTGTGTCAATATGTGTGTGTCCCTGTGAGAGTGTTGCTGTGTTGATGCTGGCACCTGTTCATGCGGACAGGCATGTGTACATCACCTATCATATAGCTACCATATCCCTGTTGCAGATGTCACTCACCATCACATATATGTTCTGTGGACTCCACAGCAGTTAACCTATGCGGTGCATCCAACAAATGCATAGGACTGTGATAGCAGTACATAGCCATCAGGGGTTTGATACCCTGTGCTGGTAAGTGTGTGACACAAACATGCTTAGTTTTTACTCTCTCACCCCTCCCTGACTTGCTGCTGCCTCTGTCTGCCTCCCTCACTCCCTCACTGTTGGATGTGGAGACCTATACCTGCTTTTCTTAGGCAGCAGCATATGTATTTTAGGTAATGCTCATGATCAGCTGATGGCCTCTGCATGAATTGCAGTCCTCCTCTAGCTGATTGCATGTGGAACAGCTGCGGTAACATTCCCATAGCCAGTTGCATGGAAACACACTCCAATATCTATGAACATCATGTTTGTGTTGGTCCTTTTCAGTCACTGTGAGCAGGAACTCATGCTGTTGTTTGGCAAACAGCATCTCGGATGGAGTGGGGATTTACCTCTGACAACATACACTGTGGAAACAGGCCAAAACACAGGATGGAGATGTGCCTGACCTGACTACAGACTGTAAGTGCTGCTGTACTGCATTCAGATTAATGTTGGTTTAACAGGCAGGCTGTGTGCAGATATGGCTGTACTACATGTGTTAATACCTGCCATGTCAGTTGTATGTTTATGAGGACTCCACATGTGTAGGATCATCTGCAGACTGGGCAGTGTGTGGTGCCTTTGATGTCATGTGTTACCCACAGAACATGTATCTGTGAACTGCAGAAGGTAGTGTGAGAATTGCAGTCTGTAGATGGTGTAAGCCATGACAGTTACTGACTTCATATCCCTCATAGGACATATGTTGCAACAAACCCTGTTACAACAGTAAATGTATGCTATCACAGCAATGTGTCAGTATTGGCCCTGTGTTTGTGCTTCCAGCCACAACTCAGTCAACCTTTGTACATATGTCATGCATTAAGAGGTGCATATGTGCTGTACACCATAATTAGTGTCATTATATCTGATAAAAAGCCAGTGAGATATCAGACTGCTACACATGTTATATACAGTAGCAGTTATATTTGATGACATAACCTGGACATACTGTGGTTGTTTATACAGTACTGAGGTCTGTGTAGTTATGGTGAATGTCGACAGTGTGTGTATTGTTAATATGTACCTTGGCCTGTGTACAGACTGTGATAGTTGTCATCGTCTCAGGTCCCATCCTATCTGACATTACATGCTGCTCCACTATATGTTACCGTATCAGCTTACATGTTTGTAGGGCCATACACACACATGTTCCATACTACAATCAGCCATCAGAACAAACTGTGTAGCGGCTCAGTATATGTAGGATTACTGTGTGAGTGGCACATATGAGGATGGTGTTGAACAGATAGTCCATATACTGTAATATTGTGCTAGCTTGCCATATGTGGCTGTGTTCTCATTGGTTGTGGTTATGCACTGTCACACAGGTGTGTCTTACCCTGTGCTGACATGCCTGTACAGCCTTCTATATATGCAGGTACATGTGCTTTCCCCCATAAGAGATGCAGGCCAGTGTGGAGCTAGTCTGCCTGTAGCCTGCACAGTGCATTGTTGCATGCCTAGCAGCATACTGTACTTACCCAGTGAGATGTCATGTGCAGATATTTGCCAGATGAACTGCTGCCGGGCCTCCCTTAACAGTCATGCATGTCAGACAGAGCAGTGGGATGCTGTATAGATATATTTCAATATCTAGTAGGTAGTATGTGGCCATAGCACCCCCGTATCAGTGGTTATTGCATGTCAGGCCAGACAGGGGTGTGTGACTGCATACCCTATGGTGGCATATGTATACCAGTCGTTATGGGTTATATCCATCTACACGGCTGTTAACATCCATATTGTCGGGCATGGTGCACATGTTTTGCACTAAGGGGTTCTGTGTATACCTCTGGACTGTACAGAGTGTGTCAGAATGTAAACATATATTGGCCAATATCTCTGCTGCAGTTGACAGGGGTGGTACATGCTAGCAGCAGTACTTCACTATGCTGTCCTTAGGATATCTGTCAGTAGCCAATGGCACACATGTGGAAACCAGATGTGACATCCCACACACACCATATCTTTGAAGACAATCCCAAGTACAGTAGCAATAGTATATAGAACTGTAGTAGTACACAAATAAAGGTTTTCTATTTCTGCACACCTGTGTGTGGGGTCTTTTCCTTTGACCTCTCTGTGGGTATATGTTGCAGGCAGTGATTGTCATTTGTATGGGTGGCCCATACAGTGTCCAGTTGCTCAGGTGTGAACTGTAGGCATAGTGGCTGTTCCATATTTTGTACACCTTCTACATATGTATCTTACTGTACATATCTCTGTGTGTGTATGTGTAGTTACATGTATATCTATATATATATGTAAATATATATTTAAGTATATCTGTATCTGCATATATGTGTCTGTGTATATGTATCTTGGGGATGTTGATAGCTTACACATGTTACATTTTCTATGGTAGCTGGACTGTACTGCATGATATGTTACCAATAGCAGCCTGACAGCATACAGGTGGGATGTAGTGCTGTTAACATCTTGTGGCCATGTAATGCCAGGTCCTGGTTAATGGGATCTGCAACACTTGGTAGTGTATTGCAGGGCAGAAGTGTTTGGCTGTGGGGGGGGGTATGCCTATTTGTACAAGATGTGTTTTTTGGGGGCCTCTCAAACCCATTACTGGTGCATGTGGACATATTTGTTTTTGTTACTCTACCATTGTTATCTACAGATGTATGGCCACATACACCTATATAAATATATATATATATCTGTTTACATATATATGACTATGTCTGTTTATACCTACATAGGTATATATCTGCATATATATATGTACCTTGCTGTGTATAGGTGTAGACATATGTATATGCATGTTGACATATATGTTGTTATTTCCCCATTGTTATCTAGAGATGTATGTCCGTATATACCTATATATATATATATATATATATATATATATATATATATATATATATATATATAAATATATATATATATATATATATATATATATAGATATAGATATAGATATATAATATAGATATAGATATATCTATCTGCTGACATATATATAACCTGCCATATATATATCTAGACATATAGATGTAGACATATATATATATATATATATATATAGATATATATATATATATATATATATATATATATATATATATATATATATATATATATATATATATATATATATATATATATATATATATATATATCCACATATATAGATAGGTTGTATCTGTTTAGATATTAGTATATGTACACACAAACATACATCTAAATGTTGGAATACATTCTCTGTACTGTTTAATGACTGGGTTGTATGATATGTTATTGAAAACAGTAGGGATATGTATAACTGTCATGGCTTAGTGGTAAATCACTTTGTCTATGGTGTGCAGGGTCCTCAGTTTGAGCTTTGCAGAGGCTGTTTATTTTGTTGCTTGGCAGAACACGGGCCGTTGGATAGAGAATGATTTAGGCACTTTAAAGCAGCTGTAAGTAGGTTTGCACGGGTTTGTATGGAGCTAAGCAATGCTAACTTCTGGTTACAGTTTCTTACACTCAGCTTCTAAATTGCTTAACCTGTGTAGGCAGTGCTTACTCCTGCACAAAGCAGGCTTAAACCTGCTTACTGCTGCTTAAATGTGCTTACTCCCGCTTACCCCTATGCTAATTTATTTAAAAGAAAAGAAAAAGGGGTTGATAGGACAGTGGTGAAAAAAGAGGCACAAAGAGGGAAAGATAGTAGGGAAAATAGTCAGGGATGTGCAGGAAGGGTGTAGGGAAGGTCCATACCTGCCCATTTCTTCTACAGCAACAGCTGTGCATATACACTGAATTTGGGGGTAGATTTGGACAATCAAACCCCTGGGTGGGGGTGAGGACAACAATAATTTGTTGTGATGCCAATTAGACCAGATTACATGTGTCCAGTGGACATGTGTGTGAAATGGACAGCCATGTAAGGGGCGTGATTTTTTTGTGGGAACAGAGTGCCATTTTTTTTTTTTCAGGTGGGAGTGGGATGTTGGGGAGGGGTAGAAGGTATATTTGGGGAGGTAGGTTGGGTAGGTTCACAGACAAGACAAACAAGACACGTACAGGGGCAGTATATGACACATGTGGAGGGTAAACACCTTGGACGGTGAGGGGTGTTTGGAAGTCGCCAGCCCATGAGCCCCCAAATGGAAACAATGGGACTGAGGTCCCCACCCATGGGGATTCACCACTGCACCTTCACGGCCCCAAAGGTGGCTGTGCTGGGGTGGGGTAGGAGGGGCAGGCTCACCCTCTAAGTGCACTACGTGGCCCTCAAGCTGGCGTAGCTGGTCTTGAATCTCATTGTCGAGCTCCCTAGGCACCACGGCCAGGACCTGACGGCGGGTGACAGGTACCTATCTGCCCCCACTCCCAGGGGGGGCTGAGCCCCATCCCCTGTGGTGGTTCCACCCTAAGGTGGTGTAGGGCCAACAGAGGATGAGGTCCCAGGCTGGGCCTCAGACGTGCTGGTGCCCACTGCCATGGCCAGCTGAGGTGGGACCGCTGAGACCGGCCTTCCCATACGAGCTATGGTGTTGCAGTGTTAAGAAAGATATCGGTTAGTAATACTCAACAGCATTCAGGATTAGTTATAACGGCATGCATAGGTATTCCCATTAACCCAAGACACAAGATTTACAACAGGAGCAGAGCGAGCAGAACACATGCATATATGGGACAACAATGGCCATTACAACAGCATGCAGGTTTCATTGATGGCAACAGGCCACAAATATTGGAGTATTTTAACATGGCATATGCATAGAACCAAATGTGACTATTTATAAACCAATAGGATATATTTCCCAGCAAAAGTTTGGAGGGTACAAGTACCCATTCAGGTGTGTAATTAGGTTATTGTAGCACATATGGTGGGGTTGAGAGAGAGAGGTCACTTAACTATTATATCCCTGTTGTTTCACAACTTTCTTAGTCACTGCAGTGATCTGTACCTTACATGTATTATTACACTACCCAATGTCCTTACTTTGTACAATGGTATGTTTGTAGATTAGTATCTACATGGTCTGTGTCTTACATATAGTCTACACCTCTTACCTGTTATAGGTGTTTTTGGAAATCATTGTTAACACTACCTGACAAGTTCTACACATACTCCCAGAATCCATGCTTGTAGACAAGTATATTAGTGAACTGTGTTGTACCTACAGTCTACGCCTCTTACCTGTTATAGCTGTGGGGAAAATCTTTGTTAACACTACCTGACAGATTCTACACATACTCCCAGTTTCCATGCTTGTGGACAAGTATTTGAGTGAACTGTGTTGTATCTACAGTCTACACCTCTTACCTGTTACAGTTGTGGAGAAATATTTGTTAACACTACCTGACAAATACTACACATACTCCCAGATTCCATGTTGATGTTATACACATACCTAACAATCTGTTATTGCACACACTCTGGTCAAGACTTGACAGGATGCAGGTGTTAATGTGACATATTTTGAAATAGCTGCCATACACTTTGGGTGAGATGCTACAATGACAGGTTTCTTTCCATATACATTCTCTTTTTATGTTCAGGTCTGACTATCCATTATATGTCAGTATAAGCTGCCTACATTTCTTGGATCATCACACTGATTTGTCAGGGGAACAGGTTACTGGGCAGTAGATTTTGGCCATTTATCTGGACATGATGGACAGATCAGAACAGGTGAGGGGTATGACTATGCATACAGCTTACTATCTGAACATTCTGCCACAGTCTGTACAGTTGACGGTTATGATTATGCTTACAGCGTACTATCTGAACATTCTCGCAAACTCTGTACAGTTGTGGGGTATGATTATGCATACAACTTACTACCACTCCCGGTATTCAAACTCCTGCTGTGCATGGTAAAAATATTACAGTTGCCATCACAGTACACTGCGCTATCAGGGAATTGGTGTAAAGCATTCCAATGGTTTCTGTCTAAGTCTCCCTCAGTTGTTCTATATGACTGACCTCTTGGGACTTCCAGCATTGTTATACTGAACTTCCTACACATTTTAACTGCATTCAACAGTGTGGGTAACACTGCTTAATACAACAGTACTATTTATAGAATGCAACACTACAACAACCTATGAAAGCAGAATGTACACAAGCACTCCAGGGGTTATACTTTTATTCTCAAGATATTACACCTTTTTTCCACACAAGCTATATGACAGTCTTCCTGCCATATTGCCTGGTTTATTCAGTACATCCCATACACAATACATTTTTATACTGGTACACTTTCTAGAACTGTTATATTTATTTGTTATGACAGTATATGCAGGAATATTACTAACCTGCCTCGCGACACAGCCTTTGCAGCATAGTAACATGGGCTTGCTGGTTTGCAGCCTGCTCATCTGCAGCTGTCAGTGAAATACAGTGATATTTAGCCATTACCTATTCATAGTATACACAAGCTAGGCTATCATTATCTATATAGTTGAATGGGTACTCAGTGCTGGGGCATCGGCCATCTGCCTTGCTTCTTGGATCCACTGGTCCAAGAGATCACCCCTCTACCATTTCAGGTCAGCATGGTGATGCCTGACCTGCTCACCAGTCCAAGGGATACCAGTGGTACTGGTGAGGTCACGGGTGAGACTGTCCAGGCCTCCACTTTATACTGAGAGCCCTGGTACTGGCCCAGCAGTAGTCTCTACTCATGGTGTTTTACCAGGAGCCATACCATGAATCTGGACTCCTGGGTGCCCCAGCGCTGCTCTCTAAATCGAGTGCCTTCCCCAACTCCAGCCATTCCGCCTACAGTAGGGAGCTACAACCAGTTATAGGAATTATTGGCGCCTGTGTGGTTTAAATACACCCGATTTTCCTTACTTTCCCGTGATTGGACAGTTTTGAAAAGGCTAAGTTATGTGCACACCTGCTTACCTAATGTTAGCATTGCTTAAAGGGGCATACCAGTGGGCAGATTGAGTTAGCCGGCCTACACATTGCTTACACCATGTAAGCTGACCTGTGCAATGCTTAGCATTGCTTAATATCTAATTAGCATTATATTTTTCTTTTGACATTGCTTTACTATTTGTTACATGTTATATCTGTGTCTGGTATCCGTGATCCATTTGTAAGTACACTATATGGGGTCCTGGGGACTTCAACACTTTATTACAATAACGTCTCACATCTGGCCTTACTGCAGTACTCCAGTTCACATATTTATGTTATGTAGCAGGTTATACAACATCACACTGTACATAGATTCATTTCACATGTTCACTGTGATTTTCCTATGGTGAGGATTTGTTTGTTGAAACCTCAATTTTATATATTGTTATGATGGCTTAGTGGTTAACTGCTATGACTGTAGTGTACAGGGTCCTAGGTTTGAGCTCTTGCAGAGGTTTATTTTGTTGCTGGGCAAAACATGGGCCATTGGATACAGAGTGATTAAGGCACTTCAAAGCAGTTGTAAGTGAGTGTGCGTGTGTTTGCATGGAGCAAAGTACTACTAACTTCCGGTTACAGTTTCTTATACTTAGTTAGCTTCTAGATTGCTTAATCTGTGTAGGCAGTGTTTAACCCTGTGCAAATGCACATAAACATGCTTACTAGTGCTTGCATATGCTTACTACTGCTTAGTTTTGCTTAGACCTGCTTACTAGTGCCTTATTTATTATGACACTGATACTTCACATGTGCATTTCCTGCAGTACTCTAGTTCATAAATATGTGTTATTTAGTGGGTTTTGCAAAAATAATAGTGGTTATGATGTGCTTTGCCATGTAAAATAGACTGTGCTGCAGTGGGACTCAAACCAAAAATGCCTGTTCATTAGGTGGATGCTCTGCCCACTACACTATTGCTGTGCTACTTCATTCACATATATCTTCCTTGTTATCCTCTTCAGCCTTTTAAGCTGCTTTAACTGTAGCTAAGCAATGGGCACACCCGCACACCTATGGTTAGCTTTAATCGGATTTAAAAAAAAAATAAAAGGGTTTCTTCATTTTATTTATATGTACTGTTGCTGTTGTACACATGGTGGACTGTTGGTGGGGATATGCGGACACCTATGAGCGATCTCAATCATTTCTTCACACTTTCTGCTGTTCTACATTGCAGGGGCATGTTTATTCTGAGAGCTCTGCTCTCAGACATGCCCCCTGCACTTGTACACGCTCCATGTAAGCCTGGGAGCTTGGGCAGTGCACCTTCATTAATATGCATGGCGCACTGCCATCCTGTTCCTACACGGGCACTTCCGTGCAGCACAAAAGATTAGTGAATCCGGGGGACTGCTCAACAGAATAGAAATATGGGCAATAAACATGGACAGTCTGTAGCAATCTGGCCAGTGACAGGTAGGTATGCTCAGAACAGCTAAGTGCAAGAAAGCATAACCAAGTCTGGCAAAGGGAGGGGGAGCCCTGAAAATGTAGACATATCTGACATACTGGTGTTGATGAGCTGACACATGTGATGCAGTAATGCCCTCCTGTCTGTTACATCTACTGAGTGGAATAGCAGAAGTCCAAAACCCAGTGACTTCCCAGGAGTTAGTCATGTAAATCTTCCCATCCCCCCACTGATGTGTCAGACATACACATCGCTTATGTAGGCCAGGCAACACTACACATCTGCCAAATATCTGGACATAACATCACATTAGGGAAAATACACTGAGCTGCTAGCCGTGTCACCAAGCAATATCCAAACTACAGGCAGACTGACACAACAAAAAAAAAAAATCTTGCTATGAGGGAATACACATGTAATTGCAAATATACCAGGCACTCCAGGGATGGAACAGCATTGAGAAACAGACACCAGTGTGAAAGTGCATACAATATAAGGATTGTGTGAACCAAACTGTGAACATGTTTGATACTCACACACTACCCATACATATTCTGGCCCAATACACAGTATAGTATGATGCCTGCTTGTGTTATGGGGCATGTCACAGTCTTACCCTACAAAAATATAACACTTGATAGAGCACCAGAAACTGGATCCACATGCAAAGGTGGATAGAAAAGGAAACATAACACTTACATCTACCCCCCCCCCCCCAAGAAATAACATATTTACAATACAGTGCTACACAGTCATGACAGTCTGTCAACAATTGCCAGAAATACAAAGACCTCCCAACTGTACACATTCCCAAAGTATGTCCAGGCCTTGTCATTATATATAAGGCCCCTTACAGATAAAAAGTCTGGCAGTCTGATACCTAACTGGGATGATATTACAAATTACATCACTAAGTAATGATATACCATATCTCTATGCCTCTGACTACATGATATATGGACAAGGTTTGACATACTTGTAGACAGAGGCCTAAACACAGGTCTAGGATGGAGATATTGCTGCTATAAACTGAGAAAGTAGCTGGTGTAGGTCTAATCCTATTCCCCCTGTCACACACAGTGCAAATGTGAACATCCCACACTCTGCTATGTCCAGCCCTGAATCCTGCCTGCCTGTACAATCCCACTGTCTGCAACCAATATAATGTAGCCAGTCACACTACCCTCCTGTAGACTTTATATATCACTCTTAATGGTACTTGTCTGTCACAAATAACTCCTGACTCCCCGCCCCAACACACAAAACCTGCCTGTACTCTCTAGTACACCTCTCCCCCCACACTACCGATGACTCTGGACTGGTGTTCCTGAGTAGTTAGATCTATCCACCTTCCAAACTGTATGCGCTGCATTGTCACCATTCCTCTATCCCCCACCCTATTCACACACATGTATTCTTACTTAGTCCTGCTGACTATCATTCCTCCCCACTCTACAACATAATCCCACCTCCTCAGAGTTTCCCCAGCTTGTCCCCTAATCTCACTACAGACCACAATGTTATCTGCAAATTGCACAGTCAACAGGGGCCCCTGTCTGATCATGTCTGTCAACCTGTCAATCACCACCGCAAATGTGAAAGGACACACAGATGACCCCTGATGTGCTCCCACCTCCACCTTAAATTCACCTGTCATGTCAAAACCAGAAATCACTGCTGCCACACTAGTCTCCTACATATCCTGTGGTGTCTGACAGACTCGTCTGGCACCCCTGACCTCCACATACAATACCACAACTACTGTCCAGGCTACATGTCATATGCTCTCTGTAGGTACACATAGACACACTACAGCTGCATTTCAGCCTCAGTGCAGAGCTCCAGCAACACTTGTGGATCAACATTTAAATCTGTAATGCTTTTACCTGGCATGAAACCATACTGCAAATCATCAATCATCACCATGTTCTCAACCTAGCTGCCACCACCCTTTACCATTACCTCATCCTGTGACCGATCAATGTTATCCCTCACTTGTTACTACAGCTCTGCAGACCACCCTTGTTCAGATAAGCAGTACCCATACATATTTGCCAACATCTCACACATTCTCTCACTTTCCAAGATTATAGTAAACAATCCAGTTAAAAAATACCACTGCCAGGTCTCAGAAATACCTCCAGGCATCCACAGGTATGTGACCTGGAACAACAGCCTTTCCACTGTTAACCCCCCTCATAGCTATCCTTATGTTCTCCTTGATAATCTGTTGCACCTCCTGATTAACCATACCCATCTCAGCCAACCTACCCTCCTTCCCCCATTTTCCTCATGGAAGAGGCCATCAAATTGATGTTTCCAGATTTTCTAAACACACTTCTTGTTGTACATACAGTTTGTATGTTTCACCCATATTCCTTTATCACCCTTTTGTGCTGCACATCCTCCCTAGCTGTGTGCCTCTGTCTAGCCAATAGCTACAGGCCCTATACACCATCCGTGATGTCCAACATTACATGCAATCCCAGACATTTGTATGTCAGACTCCACATTCACAGCCATGTACAACACTCTCTTTGCCATGCACCCTATCTCTTTATACTCATGTCTACTCTCTACATCTATCTGTCAATCCCACTTCTCCTTTACCATCACCTCTCTCTGTATACTCCCCTGTACTTCTTCATTCTACCACCATGTGTGTAGGAGCAGTCACCATCTGGGCAGCATGTCAACCTGTGTCTGATTGAGCATAGCAGGTCACAGGTGCACTAATGTAATGCTGAGTATGAGTACAAATAGGACGCATCCACTGAGGGCAATTGGAAGGCCATCCCCACATATGTCTGTGGTCTCACAGGCAACTATCCAACCCACCCTGTAATGGAGGTCATCCACAGCACATACACACACACACCATAGCTACAGACGACCAGCTTCGGACATGTTTTGGACAAACATCACCCCCCGGCTCAACATCAGTGTAGAAGGATATGGACACCACATTCACCCTACCCTCACCATTAATCAGGTGCAAACTGCCTACTTACATGTAATGCTATACATGTCCATACAATTCTGCTAGCTACTGGAGTATTATTTGATGTAATGTTGTAGCTACTGATATTCATTACTAGTGAGCTGTCTCTGTAAAGAACTATGGACAATGTCTGATGTCCTGTTATGTGTTTTTCACAGTTTATGTCTTTCAGGTATGATCCAGAGGCTTCCAGCCTATGATGTCCAGGAGACAGCAGCCATCCTGGAACACTACCACAACCTCTTCAGTCGGGGTCGCCAACACCAGCGGGAGAGGACAGCCCTCTGGGAAGACCTCACAGAGAGAGTGAACACCCTGGGGAACCATGTCCGCATGTACAAACTGGTCAGGCACAGAGCAACTGACCAGATTTGGCATGCACGGCAATATGCTGCTGTGGTGGTGAGAGACAGTTCCATTACTGGTGCGGGGGCCAGCCAGAGAGGCCCCACTTTATGGAGGAGCTCCTTGCCAACATGTATACATATATGGAGATGCATATATGTGGGCAAATCTTTACATAATACATATATATATATATATATATATATATATATATATATAGATAGATATACAGAGATAGACATCCACACGTATATCCACAAATATGCATAGATACATATATATATATATATATATATATATATATATATATATATATATATATATATATATATATATATATATATATATATATATATATATATATAAAGGTGAATACATACATACATATATATATATATATATATATATAGAGAGAGAGAGAGAGAGAGAGAGAGAGAGATATGCATACATAAATATACAGAAATATATAACAGCTACAAACACATGCAATCTGAGGGCCATGCTGCTGCACACTAGATGTCTAGATCTGAAAATGCACTCACTGAACGTATTCCTTAAAAAGGGGAACTACGACATCTGTGCTGTAACAGAGACCTAGTTAAGGGCAGCAGGAAGCACCCCTGCACTATCAGCCCCATTCCACACCTTGTGGCTGCAGAACTGTGACTGAAGCTCAAAAGGTGGTGGTGTTTCCATATTCATTAAGGAGGTACACACCTCCAGAGTGTTGCCCAGCTTAGAAATTGCAGATCCTGCAGGCATAGCTAACATTGGGTAGGACAGTGGTTCAGGTCGTAGCCTGCTATAGGTCCCTAAACATGTCCCAACACTCACACTCCATGTCCCTAAACACCCCGGAGGATAATATTGTCCAACATATCACTCACATACTGGTTGACTTCAACTACCCCACCATTAACTGGGAAAGCTACTCATGTTCCAATGCACATGCCCATCACATTGATCTGGTCCTTCCTAACATGGGCGACTGTTGCTTGACACCAATAGACAACTCCCCCTTGTTATATTTGAACACAAATTAATCATCTTTGGAAATCTATGGC
This sequence comes from Protopterus annectens, assembly GCF_019279795.1. Taxonomy (NCBI): domain Eukaryota; kingdom Metazoa; phylum Chordata; order Ceratodontiformes; family Protopteridae; genus Protopterus; species Protopterus annectens. Next base: position 963,740,561 of record NC_056748.1, read on the forward strand.
ACTCCCATGCCCCCCTACACAGATAACCACCATAAAAAAACCTTTCCAGTGCTGAATATGGCCTTATAACAACAGAGGTGGCTAACCTCATGGCAGCCATGTAAATGGAGACTAGGTGCATTACCGCTGAATCAAACAACAATGCACTATGAACAAGTACACAAATGCATGGGTACTACCATATCCACTACAAATAGGATCCTCACCTCCAATAAAATGAAGCTGATCTGGTGGTCCCCTGCTATACAGACACTGTACAACAGAAGGGGGGAACTGATATGGAATAACGTGAAGTACCAAGACTGGAAATCAACATTTATCGGGCTCAATTGAAGGTTGAGATCCCTCATCAAATACCACAAAGTTAGCTGTGAGAACAGAATTGGAGCACATAGTGAAGACAACCACAAGGTCTCATACAGTTATGTTAAGAATCTCCATGGCAATATGGCAATAATTGTTCTGAGGTACTAGACAAGGGAACCTCCCAGACTGTGCCAAAAAATACTGCCAATATACTGACTGACATCTTGAGTGCAAACATTACCCCTCATTCGCCCCCAAAGGACAAATTACAATACCAGTACACCACCAGGCACCCAGTATTACTACAGCACAGGTTAAAACTCCACTGTCCAAAGCCAAGAATACAGCTTCTATGGGACCTGAGAATATCCCTGGGTGTGTTCTATATGAACTACAGATTGTCCTGGCACCTTATCTGTTTGCCCTGTTCAAGCACAGCCTCACCTCAGGCTTTATCCCTACTGAATTGTACATTGCTACAGCCACCCCATTCCACAAACAAGGTGTAACTACAGACCCTGGGAAATACTTCCCCAACTGCCTGACAAGTCTATTATGTGAAGCTATAGACTGCATCATCATGCACCTAATAAACAGGGATATGGGAATCTGCAGACTCAGAGTCACACACAGTTTACCTTTGTGAAGGGTAGGTCATACCTGCTCATTCCACCTGGTCAACTTCTTGCTGTCAGTCACCTGAGCTGTGGATGAAGGCAAGGTGACACATACAGCTTGCATTGATCTGGCCAAAGCCTTTGATAACATTCCTCACTCACTAACTAGGCGGGAACATAGGCACCAACATAGGGGTAGATTGGACATACTGGTTTCATACACTGGGACAGGTGCAGATGTCACTGGGTTTGTTGTAACATCCTTTATGAGGAATTTGATGTTGGTAGTACCCATAGATGTGTGTATTTACTGACTGCATTCTCCAGAATCCACAACTGATTTAACAAGGACACCAACTGTCTGGTGAACACACAAAACATAACAGGCCAACATGTGGCCAGTCTGTGGACAGCATGCCAGTGGAGAGGTATGTCAGAGACATATCACTGTGAGTCATGACATCACACACACTAAATGCATGTCCACACAAACCTGTCAATCTATCAATCCACCATGTGTATAACAGCACTGATGACATAGAATCTGTTCACAAATCTGGTGTTGTTGGCTGTCTCCACATATCTTTTCCTGTGACATATTGCCACAAACTGTATGTGACTCTGTAGGCCATCACCTCTGTAATGTCCCTCACACAGGCAAGGAAATGGGGCAAGGCCCACATTAAGGAATCTCCCATATGTCGGAACTAGCAGCAGTGTCTAGGCCTACAGCACAATGCAATGTGGGCACCTACATAATGTTATGGCCATAGCAATAGCTGACATCTGCACATCTGTACAGAGGACAGACAGTAAGTAGATAGCCAACAGGTTATGCATTAGGATGAATGTTTTGCAAGATAGACGTCTGAAACTGAAAGGTATGCCATTACTGCATTGCAGCAGTCCTCAATGACATGTCCAAAACATAGTAGTCTACAGTTAATATCAACATATCGGATCAATATCCAATAGGAGATACATATAAACATACAGCTCAAACAGCAAGAACAAGATACTCAGTTCTCAGAGTCCAGCTTTGCATGCAGGGGTGTATGGTTCCTGTACTACAATCTGCAATCTATGCTTACTTGGAAAAGCTCTGGTAAAAGTAGTAATGTAATGACACAATATGTGTTAAACTATTTCTGTCAACCAGTGCTCTGTAGCTGGTATAATATGCAAGTGTGACTGCATATAACCTGGGATACTACCCATGTGTGAAACAAATCCAAAGGAAAAGATTGTGGTACTACCTATGTATACCCAGGTGTCCCATACAGTATACTCACACCCCTTGCAACTGTAATGACAGCACATAGAACCATGTTATGTACAGGAAATGAAATACAGTTTTTAAAGATGTCATTACGCTGCTATTTTATCAGACTGGAATGTGATCACTAGTTACCAGGGCTGAGCTATGCTTAGCAGGTGTGACCATTGCTGCAAGACAAATGCTAAGTGGACTAAGCGAAGCCTACACAGTGTAAGCGCTTATTCTTTTAACTGTACATTAGCACCACTTAGCTTCACACAAACCTGTGCAAACCCACTTAAAGCTGCTTTAAAGTGCCTTAATTACCCATCTCCATCAGCGCTTGTTCTGCCCAGCAACAAAATAAATAGCCAATGCAGGCTTGAACCCAGGCCCCTACACACTATAGTCAGAGCACGTAACCACAAAGCCATTTGAGCTATAAACCTGTCTGTTGTTTTTTTCAAATATATCATTCATTACACATATTGAATAGTAGTGAACAACTTTGTTGACTACTACAATTGTTTAGTACTTGTAAGTGAAAATAGTGTTGAATCAGTCTTGGTCTTATATGTAAATATACACATTTCAGATTAATATGTTGGGATACATCTGAGAAGGTACATACAATACTCATGTTTACACATTTCACTGGAAGTCAAATGACTGTGCACAAATCACTGAAAGCTCAATTCACTGAAAACTCAATTCACTGAAACACATTTCACTGAAAGTTATATATGGCCTTTTCCCCAATGTAGTGAGACCCTGAAGTTAGTATATATAGTAAGGGGGGTGGGGGGCATAGCTCCCTACATAGTTTGGATATATATTAAGTTCAGAAAAGAGTACTTTATTGGAATTGCAAGTATCCATGTATATAGCTCAAAATATTTAAAATAGGTGGGGGGCTATGCCCCCACACCCCCCTTAATATATATATATATATATATATATATATATATATATATATATATATATTAACTCCAGGGTCGCACTACAGTGGGGAAAAGGCCATATATAACTTTCAGTGAAATGTGTTTCAGTGAATTGAGTTTTCAGTAAATTGTGCTTTCAGTGAATTGTGCACACTCATATGTGTTTCAGTGAAATGTGCTTTCAGTGAATAGTCCTAGACTCATACATATATATATATATATATATATATATATATATATATATTATATATATATTTATAAAACATATACCCATGACATGTAGTGGAGTCATACCACAGCACCATAACTCTCAACTTCTTAGTGCAAGGGAATGTAATGTATGCATTGCAGTTATAAATGTAGAATGTTGCTACAGTGACAGGGGTTTTGTCAACATACATGTTGTGAAGGAAGGCTCTTCTGAAACTGATATGTATGTCATCAGTTACTGACAGACATCATAAAATCATCATAGTGAAGTACCACACAAATCACAGTAATGATCCTGTGGAATACAGAAGAAATATGAGCAATAAACATGGACAGTCTGAAACAATTTAGTCAGTTCGGATGGTTACATAGAACTCCATAGTTCAAGAAATGTGGAACAAGCCTGACAAAGGGGATGTTTAAAGCCATGGAAATGGGGATATATCACACATAATGGACTAGATAAGCTCACACAGTTGATGCATTCACACCCTCCTGTCTTTCCTAACACATATTAACTGGAGGAGCAGAGGTCCCAAGCCACATACTTCCCACTAGTTGGTGACATACATCTTCACAACAGCCCACTGTTTTGTCAGAAATGCACAACACATATGGTGGCCAGGCAGCAGTACATCTGCCAAATATCTGGACATAACATCACACTAGAGTAAATACACTGAGCTGCTAGGCATGTCACCAAGCATTGTCTACACTACAGGCAGACATGGCCGGTCTTAGGCATAGGCGAACTAGGCCACCGCCTAGGGCGCTGTACAGGCTGGCCTCATGAAGGGTGCAATTTTGCTTTTCTTCTCCACTTCTTAATGTACTTACTTTTTTCTCCAATTCTCACTGGCTGTACTGTAGCATTTGTGCCTACCCCCTCTTCCGTAATCCAAAGCACATAGCACTGCTCCCTACTGTGTTCTTCCATTCCCTCCCCCTTGTATCTAAGTGATCATTCAGTGGTGGTTGCTATTACTGAGATAGATGGTATAAAACTCAGATTACGCTCGTGTCTTGTTCCTTTCTTCATTAATGAGATAGAGGCAGGTGGATCTATTGTCTGTCTTTACTTCCTGATCTGTGGATGTGTGTGCTTCAGCGGTCTGGTACTGTTAACCACGCGGATGACAAAGAGCGACTTTTTTTCGATTTTTATTTGTGTGCTTTGGTTGCCTGAGGTAAGCCATTAAAGGACAACAATGGGATATTATTTCTAAATGCTCAAATTGCCAGCACTTTTCCTCCTTTTTACATGATTCTGCTTAAAAAAGTTTGTGTTGCAGCTTAAAAAAAATATAAAATCAACTGTTTTTCTCTGAAAGCACAATGCCTTACCATACTATCTTAGTTTCACTTTTGAAAACAAACTATTGCGCTGTAGAAAAGCTTACTGTTGTCTCTTAACCTGTGATGTCAAGTCTGCCACAGATCAGCAGTAGTGGTTTTGA
>NC_056748.1:963750349-963922849 GCF_019279795.1 Protopterus annectens
GTGCCATTTCAGCTAAGGCCGGCCCTGCAGGCAGACTGCCACAACACTAACCCAATTTACCTATGGGGGAATACACATGTAACTGCAAATATAGCAGGCACTACAGGTATGTGTGTAACAGTACAGTGTAACAGAAAGTGCATACCCAAAACCAATCTCAACACAGTCACAGTCACATAATGGTAAGCCTAAGTAATAGTACAGTATATGGACTGTGTGAAGAACAGTCATAATCATGTTTGCCACTCACACACTAACCCTACATATACTAGCCCAATTCACAGTGTAGTCTGATGCCTGGCTGTGATATGGGACATGTCTCAGTCTGGCCCTACAAACATATGGGCTGATAGGGTAACAGAAGCTGGAGCAGCATGCAACGCTGGATAGAACAGGACCAAGAACACTGACATCTACCCCAGTCTGTACACAGGCCAAGTAACATAATCACAATACATGGCTACATAATACAGACACTCTGTCAATAATTACCATAAGTACACAGACCTCACTACTGTACAGACTACAACAGAATGTCCAGGTTTTGTCCTCAGATATTAGGCCTCCAAAACAATACATGTCTGGCAGTCTAATATATCACTGGCTTGTTATCAGGAATTATGTCAGTAAATAATGGTATACTGTACATATCCACCTCTTACTGCATGACATATGAACAAAGGGTGAAAGACTTGGGGACAGAGGCAGAAACACAGGGCCAATATTGACATATTGCAGTTATAAACTGAGAACATTGTTGGTGTAACAGGGTTTGTTGTGACATATCTCTTCTGAGGGATATGAAGTCAGTAACACGCATGGATTTTACTGAACACATGTAAATGTAGTAAATGTACTGACTACAATCACCAAAGTATGCTACTGCATTTATAAAGACAGAAAATGTGTGAGTGACACACCAAATCTAAGACTCCAAACTCTGGCCAGTGTGCAGATAGCCCTACAGGTGAGAGTTTTCTGAACCACATAACACTGTTACGCCAGACTTTAAATCATGCAGCACAGCCTTATCCACACAAACCATGTTAAACCAACATTACTTCAAATGTAAAACAGCAATACTTACATTATGTCCCCATGTGTGATGTGTTGAACATCCCCCTCTAGTTTGTTGACCTGTCTCTACAGTGTTTGTTGTAAGAGGTATTTCCAACTACCCTCTGTGATGCTGTTTGTCACACACCCACATGACGTCCTGCCCACAGTGAAGGAGAAGGGCCAGCACCCACTTGCAGTGCTTACTTATAGGAGTGTGTTTCCATGCAACTGGCTATAGGAATAATGCCACAGCAATTAGCAAGTGGAGGACTTCAATTCATGCACAAGCCATCAGCTGATCATGAGCATTACCTATCAATGTCAAGCTCCTGCCTATGCAAAACAGATGCATTTTTCCACGTCTACCAGGGAGGGGGAGAGAGAGAGAGACAGAGACAGAGGGAAAGAAAGAAAGGATGAGAGAAAGAGCCAAGCGTGTTTGTGTATGATCTGTGGGTATTATAATGGTTGCCTATATATACATTTATGGCTGTGGATTGTCTAAAACAACCTCTACAGTGATTGACAACTGTTGGCCGGGTAATGTGACATTGGGATATATGGGTCCTCAATATGAAAATGTAGCAAAACTCACCATACAATGGATCCTGTTATTACACAATCACACCAACACCCACAGAGGATACGGCTGACACACACACTCACTTGCCAGTACTGTGTTTCAAACCTCTACTTAGCCATGTCTTGGTACTACAGTGTTATGCAGTTATCACAGGTGCCACGGAGATTATATGTTAAAGAGCTGTCCAAAGGTATCTTTGAAGGTGAGTGACATCAGCTGCAGTGCTAAAGGAGGGGTGAAGGAAGTGTGAATGACCACAAATTCAGGTGTCAACAAAGACACACACACTCTCCCACACACACACACACATTATCACAGTTACCAATACCAGCATTAGAACTCCAAGTAACCAGTTTGCTACACTATGGTATTACGCAGTTATTGCAAGTGTCAGAGCTTACATGTTGAAAAGTTGTCCAAAGGTATCTGAAGATGAGTGATATCAGCTGCAGTGCTAATGCAGGGAAGAGGAAAGTGTGAATGACCACAAAATCACGTGTCAACAAAGACACACACAGTTTCATACACATTATTACAGTTGCCAGAACCAAGATTAGAACTCCTCCTTAACAACTTTGCTATATTAGAGTATTGCGCAGTTATCACAAGTGCCACAGAGCTTAGAAGACTAAAACATGGCCAAAGGGTTATTTTAAGGTGACCGACATCAGCAGGCATGCTAAAGAAGGCCAATGGTAGGTGTAGTTGTGTGAATAACCTCAAAATTATTCATTTCTGCACACATACCAGGACCAGGATTAGAATTTCTACCTAATTAATTTGCTACACTACAGTATTACGCAGTTATCACGAGCACCATGGATAAGGCTTATAAGGCTGAGATTTGGCAGATGGTTTATTTCAAGGTGGAAGTCCATAAATCATTTCTCTGGAAAAACACACACACACACACACACACACATACACACACACACACACACACACACACACACACACACACACACACACACACACACACACACACACAACTTTACATTTGACAGGACTGAGTATACATATGCTACATGAATACTGATTTGTACTATCATGTTACTATAGGGCTGAGGGCTACCAAAAGGAATGACTGTGTACAGTGATTGACATCAGCAAATTATGTGTAGCCCAGGCAGGTATGACCCTAACCCTGAGCAGTATCCTTCCTTCACCAAGAATGATGCCACAATATAGAGACAAGATGATCAGCTTTAACAATTGGCTTAATGTCTGGTGTCATTCAAAGGGGATCCAGTGTCTGTCTGCCTGGGATGACATGCTTGACAAGCCACGCTGCTTCACAAGGGACGGCTTGCACCTGTCACCCCTGGGATTCCGGATATTGGCTAAGGCTCTTGCCACCCCATAGTGCCTTTTTTAGGCAAGGCTCAAATTCTAAACCTACCACCCTAGAAAACAAAAATGGGAAGAAACTGAGGGTAATGCTGCTCAATGCCAGAAGTCTAAATCTCAAAATGCACGCACTCGAGGCCCTTCTCAGTATGGAGAACATCGATGTCTGTGCTGTAACTGAAACCTGGTTCAAGGCTCCTGAGAGCACCCCGGCACTATTAGGTTTTACCTCATATCATGCGTTCTGGCCCCAAAACCCGGACCACACCACAAAAGGAGGGTGTATCCATATTCATAAAGGATACCCACACCTCCAGGTTGGTGGCAACGCATCAAGCTCGAAACCATCCAGGTGCAACTAACCATAAGCAAAACTGCTCTACAAATTGTAGCATGCTACAGGCCACCCTCTCAAACTCAGGAACCCCACACAGCCTTCCTGAAGACACTGGAGGGTATAAATGTATCTCCAAACACCATCATATTGGGTGACTTCAACTACCCGAATATAGACTGGGAACATTACTCAAGCCCTAACTTTCTAGCCCAACGGTTCCTGGAGTTCATAAATTCAAATGCCATGGAACAGCTAGTCACTGTTCCCACGAGAGGAGAAAATATACTAGATCTCATTGTCACAAACATGGGGACAAAATTCTCCACACCGGAAGTATATCCCTCATTGGTGAGATCTGATCATAAACTAATCTCACTGGAAATCCACATCCCGCCCCCACCCCAAACAAAAAAGACCATAGTGAAGAACTTCTCCAAAGCAAACTTCACACTACTCAAGACTGGTGTGGTATCCTTCAAGGCCCCTGAGCCAGTGGAAACCACAACCCAAGCTGCGGAAGCCCTTACAAATGCCTTCTATGAACACCTCCAGGACTGCATGGATCAGGCAATCCCAAATAAAACCAAGACTCTTTCCACAAAGGGCAAACGTCCAGTCTGGTGGACCCCAGCCATTAACAAACTTTACAATAAGAGGAGAAAGCTATTACATGATAGAACAAAATCCATAAAAGGGAAGTCACCCCTGATCATTATTAGTAAAAAATACGAGCACTCATAAAATCAACTAAGGCCAATTTTGAGAGAAAAATTGCCATGGATTCAAAGGACAATCATAAGGCCTTTTTCAGCTATGTTAGGAACCTGGGTGGAAACTCCAAGATATGCTCAGAATTAGTCCAAAATGATACAAAAATCACTGAACCCACAGACATTGCCAACATACTGGCAGACAGGTTCAGTGCAAACTTCACCCCCCTCTCCCCCCCTAAAGGAGAGATAACTATCCCATCCGAGTGTAGCCTCCCGGACATCTCAAATACAAGGTGAAAGCTGCTCTCTCTAAAGCTAAAAACACAGCATCAATGGGACCGGATGGTGTCCCCGGCTGTGTGCTACACGAGCTAAATGAGGAATTAAACCCGCACATAAGGCGGCTGTTTAATCTCAGCCTTACCACAGGATACGTGCCCAAGGAGTGGCACGGCAACTGTGGTCCCACTCCAAAGACGGTGCCTCTACAGACCCTGGTAATTACCGCCCCATAAGCTTAACAAGTCTAGTCTGCAAAGCTATGGAGAGGATCATAATGGAGCTCATAAACAAAGATATAGGGGACTTGCAGACATTGGACCCGACCCAGTTTGGCTTTGTCAAGGGAAGATCATGCCTTTTGAACTTGGTCGACTTCTTGAAACAGTCACCAAGGCCATTGATGAGGAAAGGCAGTCCATACAGCCTACCTTGACCTTGCAAAGGCTTCGACACAATCCCCACTCGGGTATTGTAGAAAAACTTACCAGCTTAAATGTAAACCCATATGTCACAAGATGGGTTGCAAACTGGCTTAAGGACAGAACCCACAGGGTTAGAGTTGCTGGCTATGTCAGACTCCAAGCCGGTCACAAGTGGTGTCCCACAGGCTCGGTCCTTGGCCCCTATTGTTTGGCATCTACTTCTCAGAAGTACAGGCCAACATGGGAGGACTTTGGCTGACAAAGTTTGCAGGCGACTGCAAACTGGGCCATAGTGGAAAGTGCATCGGACACGGATATCCTTCAGGAGGGACTCACGGAAACAGATAGCTGGTGCCAGAGCCATGGCCTGAAGTTAAACACCAAAAATGTATAGTCATACCCTTCGGGAAAAACAAGGTAACCCCAAGCTACCATATAGGTGGCAATCCACTAAGCACAGAAGAGGTTATCAGGGACCTGGGGACCCAGGTTGACAGTGGCCTTTCTTTTGACACTCACATTGCTAAAGTGGTTAGAAAGACCTTCTACATTGCCCACCTGATCATGAAGGGATTCACATCCAGATCTAGTGAGGTCATTGTTTCCCTGTACTCTTCACTTATCAGACCAGTGATCGAGTACAATGCCCCATTCGGGATGTATCTCACCCGACATCTGCAGCAATTGGAGAGACCCCAAAAGTTCCTCACCAAAAGGATAAAGGGACTCCAAAATCTGTCATATGCTGCCAGATTGAAGAAACTCCAGCTCTATTCAGTCGCATACCGTCTGCTCAGAGGTGACATGTGCCTGACATACAAGGCCATGTCCAACCCGGAATTAATGGACATGCTCCACCTCAAAAAATCCAAATCCACCAAAACCACTAGAGCAAGCGACTTAAACCTTAGCACGAATATAAATAGGACGTGCTGGAGGGATAGATTTATCACTCAGAGACTCCCTATGCTGTGGAATAGAATCCCGGTCCATGTGAGGCAGAGCACCTCGCTGACTCTGTTCAAGAGAAATCTAGACCTGTGGATGGGAGATCGTAGGTTTACTCCGGGAATCATCTCTGTGTCACTGCTGGACAGAGGCACAACAAACTAATGGGCACAGTATTTTTTCATATAAGGGGTGGCGTTAAGCCACAAAAATTTGGGCTAGGCTTATAAATGCCTTAGGGCAGATAGCCTAGTATAAACCTATGAACCTATGAACCTATGTGATATCGGCCAATTGGATGTGTAGTGAATGGGACAGGCCACATAATGGAATTCTCTCTGTCAGTGTCTGTCTCTCTCTTCCCCACATCTCTGTGTGTGTATGTTTGACATATTATAGTGTGTTGGCCTTGGATATGTGTGAGTATTCCTATCCGATGTGTGTATGTGTGCAGCATGAATGGTGTACAATGTGGTGTGTGTGCACAGACATCTGCGAATGACAAATATGTATAGTCCACTGTGTTGTCAAACATGGGCTTCATTTCTCTAAGTGTAGGAGCATGCCCAATATGACCTTCTGCATTGAGTGTGTGAATCCATTCTGGGTAGGGTTGTACTCCAGTCCAGGGTTTGGTGTTCTACACATACAGTAGGAACCTGTTTATGCAGGATATCTGTAGATAGGTTGATAATATGGAGTCACAATGGCAACAGATAGGGGGATACTGTAACAATTGCTGTCTGTGCTGCTTGTGTTACATGGTTGGTGTTAGCAGAGATATTCAGACATGTACTGTTTTACACTCTGATGTATTATGTCATAAACTACTGACAGATATAATTATTTGTTCACAGTTATTTACCAGGAAATACAAGATGAATGAAGCTGAGTCCAGTATTGTGGTTCACAGCCTACACATTCTTGCACACTCCTGCCATTTTGGAGGGGTAGCTGTAGACACTTGCTGATGGGTCTGTGTAAATGGTCCAGCACCTTGGTACTACAGCGTCTGAGGATCCCCTTCTTGTACATATATCGACTTAACAGAATGGCCATATCCTGCTGTGGCCATACCTTTCAGCTGTACAGATTCACCCAGGTTACCCAGAGGCAGGACTCGTATATCTGGTCAGTTCCCTTTCACATTGTGGTTTACGAACAGGTTTGTAGTCACCCATTACTGGGTTTGCAGGCAGGGGTAGTATGGGTACACATCAGAGTTTCAGACTTCACACACTCTATGACGCCCATACGTCTACACCCCCCACTCTGTTATTCTGTCCTCTTCCTAACATTATGCAAATGATATCTGAGAAGTATCCCTATAGTTGACCCTTCATTCCAGTGGTGTTTATGGATTGGTCCACAGTTCATGCAGTGGAACATTGGGGGCATGCTACTGGGATTTGTCAACATGGCCTTGCATTTGTGTTCTGTTGACTGTGTTAGGTTGTTAGTTGTGATCTCATGAGATACCATACAATGGCACTACAGGTGGGGTACAAGCCTTTGACAGAGGACTATAGGCCATTTGGTAGTGATGCAGGCCATCTGTAGCAGGCCACTGTATTCTGTCACTCCTACATTCCCAGGCTGCAAGCCAGTGGATTCCCCTGGGGTGACAGGGTAAGTGTGCAAGGTGTTAATGGCAATAGTTTCTGTCCATATTGATCCATTGGTCGGGATGCAGGCAGGTGCTGCTTACAGCTAAGGACACACCTGCATAGGACAGTTCTTCAGCATGCTGCATTCTGTGGGTATTCCCAAACAGAAGTGGGGTCATACTGTACTCATTCCCAACAGCAAGGATATGACTTGTGATAAACCTATGGCTGATGGTGGGGTGAGCTGAGTGCATGTGCGATATGGAAGCTACTTGCAGCTGATTCACAGACATACCTGGGGCATTCTGCTTATGCTGTCTTATGCAGGGACTTAGGCAGTCTCACATTACTTCATAACTGTGCCTTTTGTGGTCTGCCAGTGATTGGCCAGACTACAGCACTATTCCATACTACACGAACAACTAATGTGCTGCTAAACTGTCTGTACAATTCCAATGTTGTGTGCAGCTGACAGTTAAATTTTATGCACTCTGTCTAGGATACTTCCACCTGTGTCCTGTGTGTATGTATGGGCCCACATTCATGGCATGTCCATCTTTCAGACGATGACAGATATTGACATATGGGCAGTGAGTATGGATGACTGCTGACATGGGTATTGCTGAGAAGCATTGCATTTGGCACTGCAGTTGTCGGAACATGGCTCTGTCAACCACAGTACTGCCCATAGGCCATCGAGACACAACCCTCCATGTCTACATGCTGACCACTTCCAGAAAATATTGAACACACAACACCCTAACACACAGACTCCTGCATATTGTACACATGCAACAATCTATCCTGTAGATTGGGCCAGCTCGGGTAATCTGTGCTCCACTGATACTACTCCTCACACTCATATGTTACTGCATTTCTACATAGGATTGGGGGGGGCACAGCTGATGACTGTAAACTGTGCTATTACTGTACTGATATGTCAGGTACTCTGTTGGTTTCCATATCATTTTGTATTCTAACCTATCATGCAGACTGGAGGCATATCAGTGGAGTACAGATCTTAGGTTTTATTGACCTACATTTCAGTTTCAGGCTCTTACCCTTCAGAACTAACATACAACTGCCAGACCTGTTGCAGTCTGTCTGTGTAGGTCTGGAGGGGGGTGTTCACCATTGCCATCAATTGGAGGCCTTAGCCCAGCCTTTCATTATGGTCATCTACACCTGCCCTGCTGGCTGAGGCTGATGTTGGGTATGTGAGCCTCACTAACATGCATGTGTATTTGGGCCACCACATGTACTGCAGTAGGATTTGTCACCTTGTCTAGTACTGCCTAGTGTGTTGACACCAATATTTGTTATGGATTTTATGCTGCCCATATAGGTGTCCAGTATCTGCTGCCATCCCCTTCAGCCACCCGAGTCCCTTGCATGCTCACATCCATACCATAGATACAACTAGCAGAACATACCACTCCATTCAGTAATTGATAGGAAGAGTGACTTACCTTAAGGCTGAGCCAGTACTGAGGATGGTGCTGGAGGACTGACTATGTCGGATGCACATAGTACACTCCCTATACATGGTAAAGCACAGATAGTGTCATATTTGGCATCCCTTTTACTGTATATGCAAGTCAGAGAGAAGTATCATTCCCTGGGTTCCTACCGTGTCAGTGTATGTGCTATACATTGCTTCTTTGCCAAGGCCTGGGCATACTGGGCATGTCTCCTTCTGCCTACATGGGCAGGCTCAGGTGGTTCCTCCTCCGAGTCCTTATGTGCCTGTGCTGGCCTTGGCAATGGTGGGGGTCTTTGTGGCCTTGCCCCGTGTTGTACATGCTGCAGCTGTTTCCACAGGATCATATTGTGTTGCATTGAACATACTATGAACATTTGCATACATGTAGCTGGAGAGTACTGCAAGGCTCCACCGGATATGTCCAGGCAGTGGAACCGTGACTTGTGCATCCCAAACACATGCTCTGTTATGATTCTGGTTTGTGCATGTGCCTCATTATGGAGTTCCTGTTCAGGTGTGTGTGCATTTCTGAGGGGTGTCATCAGCCATGGCTCCAGTACGTAGCTAGTATCCCCCACTAGGTGGCCATATGGGATCTCCCCACTGGCAAATGACTGGCACAGCTGTGTCATATGCCAGATGTGGGAGTCGTGATAGCTTCCAGGGCTGCCAGCACACACATTCAAGATAATACCCTGGGCATCGCACATGACCTGGCAGTTGATGCAGGGGAAGCCCTTGCGGTTTGTGTAGACCCTACCCCGCTCACCGGGTGGTGCTTTGATGTGTATGTGCTATGTGCATGCAGTCTATAGCACCCACTACTTCATGGTATTCTGCTATTTGGTGGAAGAGATGCATACTGCTGGTCCACGCCTCACTGGTGATGGGGAAATATATGTGCTCACCAGCATGTGCTGACATGGCATTCAGAAACTGGTGGAGTACCCTGGATGCTGATGCCTGTGAGATCCCCATGATATCCCCAGTTGCCCTTTGGAAGGTACCTGTGGCTAGTATTCATAAGCCTGCACATACCTTGGTATCCACTGGGATGAGTTCCCCTCTGTTGGTTCTGTGTGTGAGGTGGGGCTGGCACAGCTCAACAGTTTGCTGTAAAATGCCCTGTCCAACCTATAGTGCTCCACTATTTCCAGCTCATGTAGGTCCTGGTAGGTTACCCTGGGTCTGTACACTCTTCTCCTCCTCCTCACTTTGGGATGGTCATCAGCATTCACATTGCTAGCATAAATGCCTTAGGGCAGATAGCCTAGTATAAACCTATGAACCTATGAACCTATGTGATATCGGCCAATTGGATGTGTAGTGAATGGGACAGGCCACATAATGGAATTCTCTCTGTCAGTGTCTGTCTCTCTCTTCCCCACATCTCTGTGTGTGTATGTTTGACATATTATAGTGTGTTGGCCTTGGATATGTGTGAGTATTCCTATCCGATGTGTGTATGTGTGCAGCATGAATGGTGTACAATGTGGTGTGTGTGCACAGACATCTGCGAATGACAAATATGTATAGTCCACTGTGTTGTCAAACATGGGCTTCATTTCTCTAAGTGTAGGAGCATGCCCAATATGACCTTCTGCATTGAGTGTGTGAATCCATTCTGGGTAGGGTTGTACTCCAGTCCAGGGTTTGGTGTTCTACACATACAGTAGGAACCTGTTTATGCAGGATATCTGTAGATAGGTTGATAATATGGAGTCACAATGGCAACAGATAGGGGGATACTGTAACAATTGCTGTCTGTGCTGCTTGTGTTACATGGTTGGTGTTAGCAGAGATATTCAGACATGTACTGTTTTACACTCTGATGTATTATGTCATAAACTACTGACAGATATAATTATTTGTTCACAGTTATTTACCAGGAAATACAAGATGAATGAAGCTGAGTCCAGTATTGTGGTTCACAGCCTACACATTCTTGCACCTCCTGCCATTTTGGAGGGGTAGCTGTAGACACTTGCTGATGGGTCTGTGTAAATGGTCCAGCACCTTGGTACTACAGCGTCTGAGGATCCCCTTCTTGTACATATATCGACTTAACAGAATGGCCATATCCTGCTGTGGCCATACCTTTCAGCTGTACAGATTCACCCAGGTTACCCAGAGGCAGGACTCATATATCTGGTCAGTTCCCTTTCACATTGTGGTTTACGAACAGGTTTGTAGTCACCCATTACTGGGTTTGCAGGCAGGGGTAGTATGGGAACACATCGGAGTTTCAGACTTCACACACTCTATGATGTCCATGTGTCTACACCCTCCACTCTGTTATTCTATCCTCTTCCTAACATTATGCGAATGATATCTGAGAAGTATCCCTATAGTTGACCCTTCATTCCAGTGGTGTTTATGGATTGGTCCACAGTTCATGCAGTGGAACATTGGGGGCATGCTACTGGGATTTGTCAACATGGCCTTGCATTTGTGTTCTGTTGACTGTGTTAGGTTGTTAGTTGTGATCTCATGAGATACCATACAATGGCACTACAGGTGGGGTACAAGCCTTTGACAGAGGACTATAGGCCATTTGGTAGTGATGCAGGCCATCTGTAGCAGGCCACTGTATTCTGTCACTCCTACATTCCCAGGCTGCAAGCCAGTGGATTCCCCTGGGGTGACAGGGTAAGTGTGCAAGGTGTTAATGGCAATAGTTTCTGTCCATATTGATCCATTGGTCGGGATGCAGGCAGGTGCTGCTTAAAGCTAAGGAAAAACCTGCATAGGACAGTTCTTCAGCATGCTGCATTCTGTGGGTATTCCCAAACAGAAGTGGGGTCATACTGTACTCATTCCCAACAGCAAGGATATGACTTGTGATAAACCTATGGCTGATGGTGGGGTGAGCTGAGTGCATGTGCGATATGGAAGCTACTTGCAGCTGATTCACAGACATACCTGGGGCATTCTGCTTATGCTGTCTTATGCAGGGACTTAGGCAGTCTCACATTACTTCATAACTGTGCCTTTTGTGGTCTGCCAGTGATTGGCCAGACTACAGCACTATTCCATACTACACGAACAACTAATGTGCTGCTAAACTGTCTGTACAATTCCAATGTTGTGTGCAGCTGACAGTTAAATTTTATGCACTCTGTCTAGGATACTTCCACCTGTGTCCTGTGTGTATGTATGGGCCCACATTCATGGCATGTCCATCTTTCAGACGATGACAGATATTGACATCTGGGCAGTGAGTATGGATGACTGCTGACATGGGTATTGCTGAGAAGCATTGCATTTGGCACTGCAGTTGTCGGAACATGGCTCTGTCAACCACAGTACTGCCCATAGGCCATCGAGACACAACCCTCCATGTCTACATGCTGACCACTTCCAGAAAATATTGAACACACAACACCCTAACACACAGACTCCTGCATATTGTACACATGCAACAATCTATCCTGTAGATTGGGCCAGCTCGGGTAATCTGTGCTCCACTGATACTACTCCTCACACTCATATGTTACTGCATTTCTACATAGGACTGGGGGGGGCACAGCTGATGACTGTAAACTGTGCTATTACTGTACTGATATGTCAGGTACTCTGTTGGTTTCCATATCATTTTGTATTCTAACCTATCATGCAGACTGGAGGCATATCAGTGGAGTACAGATCTTAGGTTTTATTGACCTACATTTCAGTTTCAGGCTCTTACCCTTCAGAACTAACATACAACTGCCAGACCTGTTGCAGTCTGTCTGTGTAGGTCTGGAGGGGGGTGTTCACCATTGCCATCAATTGGAGGCCTTAGCCCAGCCTTTCATTATGGTCATCTACACCTGCCCTGCTGGCTGAGGCTGATGTTGGGTATGTGAGCCTCACTAACATGCATGTGTATTTGGGCCACCACATGTACTGCAGTAGGATTTGTCACCTTGTCTAGTACTGCCTAGTGTGTTGACACCAATATTTGTTATGGATTTTATGCTGCCCATATAGGTGTCCAGTATCTGCTGCCATCCCGTTCAGCCACCCGAGTCCCTTGCATGCTCACATCCATACCATAGATACAACTATCAGAACATACCACTCCATTCAGTAATTGATAGGAAGAGTGACTTACCTTAAGGCTGGGCCAGTACTGAGGATGGTGCTGGAGGACTGACTATGTCGGATGCACATAGTACACTCCCTATACATGGTAAAGCACAGATAGTGTCATATTTGGCATCCCTTTTACTGTATATGCAAGTCAGAGAGAAGTATCATTCCCTGGGTTCCTACCGTGTCAGTGTATGTGCTATACATTGCTTCTTTGCCAAGGCCTGGGCATACTGGGCATGTCTCCTTTTGCCTACATGGGCAGGCTCAGGTGGTTCCTCCTCCGAGTCCTTATGTGCCTGTGCTGGCCTTGGCAATGGTGGGGTCTTTGTGGCCTTGCCCCGTGTTGTACATGCTGCAGCTGTTTCCACAGGATCATATTGTGTTGCATTGAACATACTATGAACATTTGCATACATGTAGCTGGAGAGTACTGCAAGGCTCCACGGATATGTCCAGGCAGCGGAACCGTGACTTGTGCATCCCAAACACATGCTCTGTTATGATTCTGGTTTGTGCATGTGCCTCATTATGGAGTTCCTGTTCAGGTGTGTGTGCATTTCTGAGGGTGTCATCAGCCATGGCTCCAGTACGTAGCTAGTATCCCCCACTAGGTGGCCATATGGGATCTCCCCACTGGCAAATGACTGGCACAGCTGTGTCATATGCCAGATGTGGGAGTCGTGATAGCTTCCAGGGCTGCCAGCACACACATTCAAGATAATACCCTGGGCATCGCACATGACCTGGCAGTTGATGCAGGGGAAGCCCTTGCGGTTTGTGTAGACCCTACCCCGCTCACCGGGTGGTGCTTTGATGTGTATGTGCTATGTGCATGCAGTCTATAGCACCCACTACTTCATGGTATTCTGCTATTTGGTGGAAGAGATGCATACTGCTGGTCCACGCCTCACTGGTGATGGGGAAATATATGTGCTCACCAGCATGTGCTGACATGGCATTCAGAAACTGGTGGAGTACCCTGGATGCTGATGCCTGTGAGATCCCCATGATATCCCCAGTTGCCCTTTGGAAGGTACCTGTGGCTAGTATTCATAAGCCTGCACATACCTTGGTATCCACTGGGATGAGTTCCCCTCTGTTGGTTCTGTGTGTGAGGTGGGGCTGGCACAGCTCAACAGTTTGCTGTAAAATGTCCCTGTCCACCCTATAGTGCTCCACTATTTCCAGCTCATGTAGGTCCTGGTAGGTTACCCTGGGTCTGTACACTCTTCTCCTCCTCCTCACTTTGGGATGGTCATCAGCATTCACATCCTCACCACCCTCAGCCTCTTGCACATATTGATGTATGTATGAGAGCAACAGCAGCCCCTATCATTTTGTTAGTTTTGCCAGGTAACATTTCCCCATTTGTGTACACCGGTGGTGTAGAGTTTGTGGGAAAAAACGGAGTGAAAGGGGATTGCATAGTTTATAGTACTGTGCTGGGCTGGGCTGCTGCCTGTTTAATTGGCTGATACTGATGCATTTCACCTGCCAGCTATGCTAGTTCTCCTTGATTGCCTTCCTACTGCTGTTTTCCCTTCCCATTGCCTTTCCGTTTAAGACCCGAGGCTTGCTGCACATACCTAGTACTCAGATGTGAACTGAGCTGCTATTTCCTGTTTTTTTTTTTTTTTTTGTTTGTTTAAACCCCAGTAGGTAAACAGTGCTCAACAATGTGAGACACACCCCCTTCCATAGCTCTGCTTAGCTAAGAGCAAACACTCCAATGAGTTTACACCAAGCATGACACACTCCTTACTGCTGTCATCCTCTTGTCCTGCCTACATGGTTCCCTATTCCTGCACCTGCGTGGTCAGGTGCAGGCTTCCAGTAGGTAGAAATGTGTGATTCGGTGTAGGTCCCTTCATTAGCATACTCCAGTGTGCAGGTCCATAGTTACAATTCCCAAGCACACCCTTTCCCTCTTCTTTACATTCTGCCTGCCTTTGACAGTAATGACAAAATGCAGATTTCTGTTAAAAGCCAGTTTTTCCCTTTTTTTTTTTTTTTTTTTTTTTTTTTTTATTTTCTGCATCCCCATGTTTGTGGATCACTGCCCTTAGCTTAAACGGACAAGATCGTCCAAAAAAAAAAATAAAAGTTTTATTTTTATGTAATGTGTGCGCCTTTTAATGCCAATGGCCTTATGTTTGGCCATTGACTTCTCTGTTCTACATAATACATGCTTTTCACTAGCTGTCATGCCTCGGTTTTGGCAGATGCAAAAATGTATTCAGCTACTAGCCGAATACATTTTTACACTGACACTGTTCCTATACAGAATCCATTCAACTTGCTGGATCGCAAATCACCTCATTTGCATGGTTTTCACCAGCAAATGAGGTGATTTGCATAATGAATGGAATTTCCATGCAGGAACAGTAGAGGGCCGCTTGTACATGCAAAAACGGCCCTATCCTGACTCGCACAGCGGCCATATTGCATGCAGGAGCTGCTACACTGTACCTGCAAGGAATTTGGTGGTTCATGAATCTGGCTGATTGTCAGACCTCAGAAAGTAATCGTAAGTTCTTTGTTTTTAAAAAGGCAGTAGTCAATTCAAGGTAAATATTTTATGGAGATTTATGGAATGCTGGGCTATTTTAAGACAGTCTTTCATTTTTTAATGATACTAGGTGTTTATTTGGTGAATCAGCACTCAAGAAATGAGTGTCATGACAAGATTAAACTTGCAGAATTTATTAAACTGAATATGTTATTTCACTGTAAATGTTATCTTTCTCAAAGTTTCCCCTCTGATACTTATACATGTGTTTAAAAAGCTATGACTTCATGAGAAGCCTTTCTTACATCATAAGTAACTTCTTCACCAAGGTCAGCTTCCATCAGGAATAGTTTTGCTATCTTCTCACAAGGTCCATTCATAATCCTGGAAATGAGTGGGTAGTCCGTACTTTTCAGTTTTGTCTTCTCTAAAGAAACAGAGAGAAGGACTGTGAGATAGATACAGTCTTACAACCTACAAGAGTTAAGAACTACTGAAAACAAAACAAGATAATCATTTGCATTCATTATGGGAAGAGCACAATAATTACACTTTAGTGCTTATTTCATATGGGTATAGGTACATGTGTTTATGGGCGTGTGTGCATGTCTACTTGTGCAAGAAAACATTCTTGTATGCATATAAGTGTGTGTGTGGGGGGGATGAGTGTGTGTGTGTGTGTGTGTGTGTTTAACTTATTTGCAGAGTTCAATAAGTTACATGCGAATCTGCTGCTGATGGTTCTCATAATATCATGGTAGATTGTACCATTTTGTAGACTCCACAGTGCAGAACATTACACATAACATAGTACTGTTATGTGTAAAATAACATAGTACTGTTATGTGTAAAATAACATAGTACTGTTATTGACAACTATTGATGAACTGCTGTGCAATACTATCATATGTAATCTATGTAACTGTACTCACCATTAATCAGTGATTAAAGCAACATGATTTAAAAAGCAATTCATGTTATATATGAACTAAGCAAAAAAAGTCCAAAAAAACTGCACACAAATTCTAATGCAATTTAAGCCATACATCTTAAGATATTTCATTTTTTACAATTAATGGATGTACGTTACATTTTATAATTTGTTAACTCTATGGAATTCATACATATCCTGTTCCTTGTTGTATGCAAATTTGGAAAAAGAGTGATACAAAAAAAAGGATATTAAATTTAAGATGATGCCTCAGGTCATATTTCACTAGAACATCAAGAACCCTTTCCCTGAAATCAAACTGCATTCTCTTTAATACAAGAAATTCAAATACTTAGAAACCAGAGCAAGTTGCTCTGTATCTAAAATGTGCATGCTTTGCTCCTGATTTTTATGGGCTGCCACTGACTGTAACTTCTTACTCTCATCACCTAATTGTCTTTCCTATTTAAAAACATGAGCAAACATTACATTGTGTGTGGTAAACCACATTAGCAGCCGAACAAAGCAAATGCTCTGCTGATCATGAAGATGCCTGTAGAAGGATTTGCTGCATAATGAGGATTAATATTAACCTTGCATCCCTTGCAAGGTCTAAAACAACACGTAGCCATGTGTTATAATTACTTCTCATTCAATTAACCATCTTTATTTTGTTCTGGGAGACATTTTGATGACTTTTTTGCACTCGTCAAAAATTAATGGTTTAGGCTCAAACACTTTTACTAATTGTTTACTTATTTAAGGATTCATTTTTTTTTACTAGGTATGTGGGTTGGTTCTTTGATCCTTTTCAGCCACAACCCAAGTGCAGGACAAACAAAAAATCCATATAAAATTGTTCAACTATTACATAAGTACACAAGTTGGTTATACTGCTTTTATACTCGGTTAGTGGGAGTGAGTACAGTCATTGATTACTAAGAGAAGATGCTATTGGAGCACAGCTACCTCCAGCACAAGCATTAACATTTTGAGGACTCCCAGCAAATGTCAAGGTAGGACCCTTGGACACTTTTAGTCTATGTATCACCCTGTCTCTGCCAGCTTCATAAGCAGACTTTTAGTTATGCTGTACAGCTTTGGAAATAATGTGCACAGATTGTGCTTTAGCTACTATGATCTTCTGTTATGACAGGCCTGTTACCTCACTTTGTTGGCATATCTCGTACAGGGACATTCACAGTGACTGAGTTGTTGTACTGTATCATCATTGCAACTAAATGCCAATGTACAAATCTTGCCTGAGGTGAAATGGTGCTCTAGGCAATGGCTTTGTGGCACCCCCACCAACTGCATACAGTTTCACTCCTTCACACATATCTTCCACTGCACCCCCTGTGCTCCCCACACCACCCCATATGCATTGCTTGTTTCTTCCTTTTCTCACATTTTGCCTTAATCTTCAGCTTTTTCAAGATGCCATGGATTTCTATATGATGTGAATTGCATTTTAATGTCTTCACAACCTTTTCATCCAATGAGGTTTGAACAAGAATTAAGATTAAGGAAGGAAATTCATTGTTATTATTCAACTTTACCTTTCCTTGCATCCTTTCAACACACCTTACCTGGTCAAGGCAGTGCCACAATAACTGTCAGAAATAAATCAATTAAGCTATGGGAACCATGGGGTTGTAAATAATCTGAGGTACATTTTAGAGCATTTTCACAATGTTTTGATCCAGTGATAGCTTGAACAAAACTCATGAGGAAGAAAAGTTCAGAGTTTTGTTTTCTTTGAAGAAGGACATAAGTTGTGCCCATTGCTTAAAGTTTAAAGATGACAAAATAGTATCTCACAATAAACAAACAAGACAAAAGGATACATAAATCCATCTGGGAATACTGCCTCCCCTTCCTACTTCTTGCCCCCACCCAAAAAAACCTACCACTGAATGTGCATCTATCTGGTGTTCAATTGGAATAAAAGCAAAAGTTCAAAAGACCACAGTTGTTCATTTCAAGTGACTACTGTCATACGTATGCATAACATGTCTCCCTGCTCCTCACTCCTACCTCCTTCATCAAAAGACAGACACATGTACATGCATTTGATGTGAATGAGGAAAACGTGAAAAAAAATGACCTGCTAGACTGTAGACTGCTCCTACATAAGATATAGTAACATTCTTTGCACACCTCTGAGGCCTATGAAAAGAATAAAATGAAACAATGACTATATTGTTTCCAGCCCCAGTGCAAGTTATAATGAAATAAAAAAACTCCTGTGCACACCTCTGAAATTTGATTGTGAGGAAAATTAAAGAAGCACTGAAAAGATATCACCTCCCCCACAGAAGCTACAGTGACTTCCTCTTCACACCTTTGAGCAAGGGTGGCTTTAGAATGGGTGCGGCTGAGGGCAGAAACTACTAATATATCCATGTCAAAATCCATTTATACATTCTGACTCCTTAGCCACTTTAAGGGTCAGAATGTTCTTTTAAATATGTTATGCTTTATTTTTGAAAGGTAATTACTTATTAACTGCTTTTTAAATGCAGAGTGTGTGTGTTTGTGTATGTGTGTGTGTGTGTGTGTGTGTGTGTGTGTGTGTGTGTGTGTGTGTGTGTGTGTGTGTGTGTGTGTGCGTGTGTGTGTGTTTGTGTATATGTGTGTGTATAAATATATACACACACACACACACACATATATATATATATATATATATATATATATATATATATATATATATAGATCTACTTCAGTAGATCAAATAAAAATAACAAAATTCAAAATACAGAGATGAAAATCATGGAAATGCATAACCAGAATAGTTTAAAAGATTGAAACCCATAATATTGAAAATTTAACTGCAGAAGTGATGTACCACTCCTGACACCTGTGTATAATTAAAAAATAAACATACTTTTTAATTTCATAAAACAGAAGTTTGTAATTAATTACTCCTCAATCCATTTTGAAGATATTGTATTGTAGTAATACATGATTTAAAGATGCAGAACTGTCTTTTTCTTAAACAACTGTTTCACATTTTCAATGGTGTAGCTAAAGGTTTCCAAAATTCCATTGAGGTATAACTGCTACAAAACAAATTCAAACCGACTATGACTTTGTAAAAGCTTTTGCTTTTTAGGTGAAGGAAGACTCTTACTTTGTTTACTCAATTCTATTCCCTAACTAATATATTGATCAGAACACATAAATCAGTAGCACACTTTCCCAGTAAGCATCTTAGCCTTCTACGTCAAGCTTCAACTGACTTTTGTGTCATTGGCAGAAACAAAGCATTGAATTCATATACATTCCAAAATGATACTTGAAAAAGAGGCAGAAATCTAGTGAAAGCAGTAGTTTGAGTGGTAAAGTTGTGTGCTTTTCCTAGTATATACCAATCAGCAAAGTACTTTATTAACACTTTCCCTTCAGGTGGAAACCTTTCTCGTATAGTTTGGAATGCTGGTAAAACTTTATCTTCGCTTAAGAAAGTTAATGCTGCTAGTGTTTTGATAAATAACTGAAAACTTACTGAAGAGTTATATAAGGAAGCTAAACCTAGAGACTGAACTTTCTGCCATATGTTTTGCCTAAAGTGGAGAAGCAACCTTTAGAAATAACTCCATTAATATTTAGCTTAATGGACTTTACTGCAGCAATTTCAAAGTCACATAGAATGAAATTTACATTACTTTTGTAACCATTGGTAGTAAGTAAATGGAAAACACAATGCCACATAGGACTGTAAGCTTTTAATGACTTTTTAAACCTCAGACAGTATACAAAAGGTACAGACTTACTATAACCTCCTTATTTAACCAAACCATGGATGATGTATAATTGTCTGCAAATAGTTCCTTTATAAAAGTATGTTCCATCCATGAATCAAATCGTAGCTCTACTTAAAACAAACAAGTTGCTAGCAGTAGTAAACACCAAAACTGTAATATCAGTTATTGTCAAGCACTATCTTTTCAAGAAAATATCCAACTATTAAAGGATAATTACTAAGATCAGTGTTATCCAGTGTTAATGGATCATCACTAAGTACTTTTACACCTTTTCTTTGACCTCTGTTTACCTGCTATAAAATAGTTTTCCTGTTTGGAAAAGCTGCAGCAAAATCTAGAGATATAGAAGCCATAAAGTTATCTACAATCAAACAGGGTGTATCTCTTGACAAAGATGCTCTCTGTTTTAAATCATTACAAAATAAGCACTTGTGTACTTCAGAAGGGTCTCTGCAATGGTAGTGTGCAACTGATTTTACTAGCGCTTCACCATTAGCAGCACATATTGTAACATCTCTACCCTTACATTTGACTGTAGAGTTGTACTTACAAGCCCAGTACTTTTTCATTTTAAAACTTTTTTCCATATGATATATGTATCCTTCCAAAATTAGCACTTCTTTGCCTTTTTGAGATTTATTAGTCCCCCATGTTTTTGCTGGTATGCTGCACAAACCATTAAAGTTATACAGACATATATAGGTAACACATTGATTTCAGTGAAACTGAATCGTTTTTCAGTTTAAGTGTTGATATTATAAACTTTCATAGTTGTGCATTTTCATGATATTCATCTTGATATTTTGAATTTCATTATTTTGTTAATTTGATCTACTGAAGTAGACACACACACACACACACACACACACACACACACACACACACACATATATATATATATATATATATATATATATATATATATATATATATGGTTCCCCTTCATATGATCGAATTTCTCTAAACTCGAAAGTCACAAACCGAAACCAGAATCTCGAATTAAAAGAAACTCGAAAATATGAAAGGAACAAAAAAAAAATTTAATACCTTTCAAATGTTTTTGCAGGGAGGTTTCGCCCCCTTGCACCCCCTACACCCCCCTACTTAAATATACCTACTCTGAGATCGCACTGTAGTGAAGGAAAGGGAAATCTCCCATTCCACGCTATACGCGTAAATGCAAAATGGAAGATTTTCCATTCCTCCGCTATAGTGCGGTCACGGAACATTCACATTTAAACTGCTAGGGATCAGGGGGACCTGGCCCCCTGCAATAAGGTAAGTTGCGTTTTTATTTCTTTAAGCCTAAGGCTCCCATTCAGAATTTCGAGTGAATGGAAGTTCGAGATTCTGGTCTCGAGATTATGAATTTCAAGCTTCCATCCATTCGATCTTGTGAAGGGGAGCTATATATATATATATATATATATATATATATATATATATATATATAAAACTATACGTATATTTATATTTATATGCATATATATATATATATATATATATATATATATATATTTATATATATATATATATATATATATATATGTATATTTATATGCATATATATATATATATATATATATATATATATATATATATATATTATATATATATATATATATATATATATATATATATATATATATATATATATATATATATATATATATATATATATATATATATATATATATATTTATATATTTATCTAACTATATGTATATTTATATTTATATGTATATATATATATATATATATATATATATATATATATATATATATATAAAACATAATAGATATATGTGCCTGGCATTGTTGTGTGTATGCAGAAATAAATCTCAGTGATGTCTTTACACATTTACCTTCAGAGAAAATGGTGGAATCCCAATTCACCTACTGTAAGTCTTTAAGGTGCTGGGGGAAAAAAGAACACACAGCTAGACACACACAGACAATGAGGCAGCATGCAGATGACGTCTCACAGAAAAGCCACAATCAAGACCTGAGCTAGCCTAAAGCATTATGTGATGGCAGAGCTACTCACTGCACCGCTGTAGGAATGACAAGTTGCTTTCAAACGCATCATCTTCCTGCAGCACCACTAAAGATAGCCACATATAACTTATTTATTTTTATTTATTTATTTGACTTTTGTTTACCAAGATGGTCCGACTGGTTCAGAAAAAGACCCATTTTCAGTGGATGCCTGGGGAGAAAAGCTCCAGATTCAGACTCTACTTTTCAAAACATTATTAGCAGTGTAAAGCCATAAGGTACAGTCTTAAAAGTGCAATTATAATGAAATAGAACAACAAAATAGTAGATGCATTTTGAATGATGTAGATAACTAGACATTTTTACATGATATAAGATACACATTGAATATTTACATGTTAGTTGCAAGCAATCATAGGCTTAGAATATCAGCTAAGAATATTTATTAGGAGGGGTAGAAATGAGATAGTGAATTAGTGGGAATGGCGATAGTAAGAGGTGGTAGGGAAAATTAGCAGGAAGGTGGAGATAGGGTGAGGGAGGTAAGGTAGCAGTAGAGTGGAGGAAAGATTAGGGTGATTTTGGGATAGTATGAAAGAGGGAGGCAGCAAATAAGTTAGGACTGGAGAGGAAGATTAGCCTGGGTTAGTGCATGGGCACTGCCAAGAGTTATTCGTGTGTTGCCTAAGGGATGTTTTGAATGTTGTTAGGTTAGAAGTAGTTCTTATTGGAAGTGGGAGTAAGTTCCACACTTTGGCTATGTAGTGAGAGTACAGGCTTTGTCCAGCTGATTTGGAGGGTTTGGCGATAGTAAGAAGTTTCTTATCTTCTGACCTCACGGTTCTGTTTGGGTAGTATGGTTTGATAACGGTATTTAGAGCTGGACAAGCCACTGGTTTGTAGACCATGTTGTGTAGTATTAGCATTTGGACAAAAAGTCGGTAATTGGGGAATTTTAGCCAGTTTAATTTTAGTACAGATAGACAGTAGTGTGATCTGACTTTAGAACTGGTGGCAAATGTGGCCACTTTATTGCAGCACTGTTCCATTTTGGACCTAGTGGATTTCTGTAGGTTTCTAAGTATAGGTGCTTCATACAGCAGAGAAGCTAGAAGGAAAGGTTTTGCAAGGGTAGTTTTTGTGGATGAGTTTGGAGTGTGTTTATGTAGAGTGTCAGGTTTTTAGTGGGTTTTCTTTATATTTTGTTGAACATGGAGATCAAAGTTTAAATAATTATTTATGACAACACCTAGCAGTTTAGTGTGGTGGACTTTTTCAATAGTGGTATTGTCTGCAGAGTGGATTTTGAAATAACTTAAGTCAGTAGCACAGTTTTTTGGTTAAGTAATAGCTAACAATTAATAAGCCAGGATTCAGTAGCAGAAAGTTTGTTGAGTAATGGTGGGAAGTAGGCTTAGTGCTGAGGAGTAATGGTGGGAAGTTGGCTTAGTGCTGAGGAGGTGCAGATTATCATGGAGTCATCTGCATATTGTATGAGTGCTCCACTTGAAGAGGCAGTACTTAGGTCATTGGTAAATATGTTGAATAGTAGGGGTTCCAAGATAAATCCTTTTGGGACTCCAGTGGGGGTTAAGTAGAAAGGGGGGGTGTACTATTTGACCATTTCACTGCTTGCTTTCGGTCATATAAGTAGCTACGGAACCATTTAGGGTAGGAGGGGTAAGGCTTAAGTTAGAGAGCTTGTTCAGGAGGAGTGAATGTGAGATGGTGTCAAATGCCTTTGAGAGATCAAGAAATAAAGCAGATACAAAACGGCCTGAGTCTCTAGCTCTGCTTACTGATTCAGTGAAGTCTAAGAGGGCTGTTGATGTGCTGTGGCAGGACGAAAACAATGTTGTGTAAGGTTGGTGTTTTTGATCGTAAGTGAGCAAAATTATAGCTAACTCATTACTCCAAAATACAGGGGAACCAATTCTCCCCCACAAAGACACACAAGCATAATGACAATGTTGAAGATGTTTGGGATAGAAGGTAAAAGACATTAATTATAGCCAGCATGTTACCTCTCCATACACAAAAGTGTTTTTGGCAAATAGCAGTACATTGAGCAACACCAGTACTGCCACAATGCATCAGTGACTTTTGTTTATAGCAGTCATCAGAAGCAATACATACCTGTCACTGTCTCTAATTTCATACAATGGCCCTAATTCATATTTTTGCCTTTTTGCCTAATAAAAACTTTGACTTGTTGATAAATCATTCAGGATTGATACAAAATGTTGTTCTATTAA
Organism: Protopterus annectens; assembly: GCF_019279795.1. Lineage (NCBI taxonomy): Eukaryota > Metazoa > Chordata > Ceratodontiformes > Protopteridae > Protopterus > Protopterus annectens. The sequence goes on from NC_056748.1 coordinate 963,774,671, forward strand.
CTATGTGAATTAGAGTAATATTTAAAAACTATTCCTGATTTTGAACATTTATTCTGCTGTTATTTTTGGCTTTGCCAAGAACTTTTGAACAAAGAAATTAAGACTTGTATTATCTGGTGTCCTGCCACCAAAACAAATAAACCATCCCTGAAGATCATGACTATATGGTTGTCTTAAAATCCCAGGTAAGCACTGACATTGATCACGCTGGGATGCCGATCTTTAGCACTTACCATGTCAAAAAACTCACTACTGTCTTTATCCTAACATTGTAATATCATATCCTGTTCAAGATAAAGCATGTAACTGAAGAATGAATGATATTTTTCCCCTCCTCATTTCCCCTAACCAGCTTTTGTAGGGTCCCCACACAGTCAAGGATCATTAGGAGGTCCCCCGCAATTGTGGGTATCATAGGTGCCTATAGCTGCTGGCTATGATTTTAATTTTAGCGCAACCATGAACATTGCATTAGTGGTAAAACATTTAATGAAATTATTTAGACTTCTACATGATAAAACACTTTTACAAAAACCTGAGACATCTTTGAGTCCTGAAAGAGAAATGGTGAGAGTCCTTGGGATTCTTCATCGTAAGAGATCTAATTACCTACCTGGTTTATTATGTACTCAAGATTGCTGCACAAGCTTTTGTTGGCTTGACAAACATCTAACAAAATATCAAAGTAAGATAACTTGCTGTGGGTGGTGGCCCACCCCCAAGCTTCACTGGCTACTTCATTACCTTTCAGTGTTTCCAAAAACCTAGCGATTATTCCCTTAATAAGCTTAAATTCTGATGTTAAAGTAAAGTCTATGAATGTCTGAAAAGTGATACTCCTTTTGAGAAGAAAGTCTGTGAAGTCAGCCTTCTCAGCTTCTATAACAAATGCAAATCTGGCATTTCTCTCTGCCATAACCTCTGCATAAGCATGCTCAGTATCCATTTTCAAGGGGATGAATGAAACAGTAAGTTCAACGCACTTTTCACCAAAAATAAGTTTCTTCTCTGGTTAGGAATGGCAGTCTGGCTAATCACTCTAAATGATCCTGTGTTTGGGATTTTTTCAATACATACATTTTTTTGGACATCTTCTTGCAAATATTATTGTATGTGCATTTTTGTATTCTGCATTGATCTATCCATTTTGTCTCATTCCAGGAGTATCTCCTTCCTGAAGAGAAATTGTTATTTAAGGAACTGCATTGTGCCCTCTGACCTTAAGAAAATGACCCATAGTGCCTTTTATTATACAGATGAATTCCCAATGCTAAATCTCATAAGAAGTGTGGTGATTGAATCAGGTTGTTCACTTGTTCTGACTTAAGCAGCTGGATGTTGACTAGGGTAACCTACTACTATCAAATGATGAAAATATAGTTGGACTGAAGTGGCCAAATGTGACCTTCTCTCCATTGTTTCTATCTTTGTCTCAATTAATTAATGCCAGATCCATACATAATATGCTGAATTTGGAAGCATTTCATTCTGTTGACCAAGTATTTATAACCAAGTCTTGTCAGTATGATGATTTTTGTGTCCAGATGGGTTTTGAGTTACTCAGAGCTCTTTTATTTATTTTAGTTTGTTTACCAGGGTAGTACATTGATAACTACAGACCACTTGCATTCACAGCCCAGATGAAGTGTTTCACAAAAAAGAAAACAGAACAAATTCACAAACACAGGGTAATCACAGAAGGTAGATAATCTCATATATAACTGATACAATATGCAAATAATATTAGCAGAGTAGAAAATGAAATATGAATTAATTTTAGTAGTAAATATTAAAGGGAAGTAGCAGCTGAGAAGAGAGGGTCAAATTAAAAGTGATGCAGGTGAGGAGGGAGTTAGGTTATATTTCCAGTGGAAAAGCACTTGCAGTCAGATTTTTGATGAATATGCCTTTTCAGCTGAACTCTGAAGGTGGGGAAAGAGGGAACTTCTTTAAGGTGAAAGGGGGGATTGTCAGAGTTTGGGTGCAAGAATGTAGAAAGAATGGTTGGTACAGTGCAGTACAGTTTAGTTTGGGGTGTCTCTGGAGTGAGGGAGTTAATTGAGAGATGCTGTAGAGGCTGTAAGGCATGGTTTTATTATCAAGTTTGGTTGCAAGAGTTAGAAAGGCACCTCGATGAAGTAGTTTGAAAACAAGGCACCCTAGTAGTTCAGCTCTGTTGGAGACAGGTAACCATTTGGCCTTGGAGAGGGTGGTGCAGTGGTACTCCTGAAGGGAGAAATTGGAAATGAAACTGCAGATTTTGTTTTCAAAGGATTGTAGAGTGGATGAGTTTTTTTTTAGAGGTTGTGGCTATGATGCAGGGCCCATACTCAAGATGAGCAAGGAGGACTTCTTTATCTATTGCAAATCTAACTGGTCTGAAGATAAAGGAGGATATTTTCCAGTACTAGAATAAAAGAGAACTGATCTTTTCCTGGTGTTTTCAATGTGGCTTTGGATGTTTAGTGACTATTCTAGCCATAAATCTAAGTATTTAAAGGATGTGGTTGTTTCTATTTGGCAGCCATTATGATTTGCGATGTTGAGATTTTTAGGAGGCTTTTTCAACTTTTTTTGAGATTACAAATATACTTTTTGTTTTAGAGGGGTTTAGAGTAGCTTATTATTTTAGGAGAAAACGAAAAAATAAAAACAACTACTGAACAGCAAAAGCGAAAGGAAACTCCACGCAGCAAACTGCCGAAACAGACCAGATAACGTACTTGATAACGTACTTTTTAATGTATATTAAGTTTATTAAAAAACCAACAATGTTTTCGTCCTCCTGAATCGGAAGACTTCTTCAGAAAAGACGAACAGACAGTCCAAGCTTTTTTTAAAAACTTTCCGCTCAAAAATTCAAATGTTTTAACCAATCAATGAGTGTACTAATAAAGTATGTCTCAAAAATTAAAGAGCCATACACAAGACTTGCTAAAACACACTAGAGTGCGCGTAATCAATACATAATAAATAAAATGCACAACAGTATATAAATAAATGAATGTATACACCTTGAAATTAAATATTAAATATTGATAAACAATAACTAAAATAGCAAAATGTAAACCACATAAACATACACGCAGTTTATATTGGAGCACACATTAAATGTTCTTCAAACACAACATAATATATACACCGTATAAAGCATCAGCACTCTATTAAGCTTAAAAAATAGGCATGTTGGAAATAAACACTCTAATTGCGACAATGTTTCTATAAAATACCACACTGTTACAAGGTTACTAAGAAGTAGATGTTGAAAAGACACAATCTTACAAAATAGTAAAAAATCGGTCTTACAAAATAAAATAAAATAACCTGTTACACAGTAACACTGTTGCAAGGTTACTAAGAAGTAAATATTGAAAAAAAACATGATCTTATCAAATAGTAAGAAAGTAAGTCTTACAGAATAACCTATTACAAAGTACCCAAAAAAAAAATAATAATAATAACTAACCAACTAACCAATAACTAACCAACAGTTAGACTTGTTAAATGAGGAAATATTAAATCTTAAATTAATAATGCATGAATTGTATGAGTAATATGTAATTTATAACTTTTTATAAACATAAAATGCTTTTCAAAATTGTTTTTTAGAGTTACTTGTTATCTCAAGCAACTCTTAAGTTTCAAAAGGCAAGTGATATTACAATTGTCGTTTAGGCCAGGGTAACTGAAGGCATTCAACAACAATTGCCATTCTAATTCATGACATTCAAGTAGTATTGAAGTAGGTCCCCCTCTATTATCAAACATCAATTGGTCTATAGCCAAAAAGTAAAAAGAATGGTCAGGGTTGGTGTTGATATGCTTAGCTAAAGCGTTATCACACTTATTTTTAGTGATTGCATATATATGCTCATAAATTCTATCGCGAAATTTGCGATCAGTCTTCCCCATGTAAAAAGTGTCGCAAATTTTACACTTAGCCAAATAAATAATGCTTTTAGAATTGCAATCTAGTTTGTGCATAATTTTAAATTTTCTACTTTCAACTTCAAAAAAGGTGCTATTTTTAACGTGTTTGCACATACTACAAAAGCCACAAGCAAAAAATCCACAAGTTCTATTATACGTTCTAAGTTTTTTGCTCTCCAAGAGGCTTTTAAGATTTGCATCTCTCCTATAGACAATAAGTGGAAATGGGCCAATTCTCTCCATCAGAAGGTTGTCCTTATATAACAAACACCAATTTTTAAACAGTGACTATTTTATTTGGTCACTGTCATTATTAAATGTTGTAATGAAAGAGAACTTGTGTTGGTTTATAGGAATGGAGTTAGCAGTTAAATTATTAACAGTGTTCAGCCTGGCAGAAGTAATAGGACTATTAATAGTATCAGAGACATCTTGTCTTTCAATTGTAGAAACAAATGTTTCTTTATTAGAAGATGTTGAAAGTAAAATAGGTTTAAATAACCCTGACTTACGTTTATTAATAACCTCAATGGTAAGTTCTTGAACAAGTTGGTTAGGATATCCCCTGCTCACAAACATGTTTTTCAATAATTGACACTCCACTAAAAAATCTATTTCAACAGAACACATCCTAGCCACTCTGACTAATTGCCCCTTAACAATAGAACGTTTCTGTTTGTAAGGGTGTGCGCTAGAATAGTGTAGAAATGAGTTGCAATAAGTTGGTTTCCTATAAATATTTGAACACAATCTATTACAAACTGGGTCCTTAAATAGTTCTACATCCAAATAATCAATGCTCATAGGATTAAAGCTGTGAGTGAACTGAAGAAATGTTGTTGTAGAGTTAAAGTATTCTAAAAGCTTATCAGCTACCATGCTGTCGCCTTTAAGGACAATAAAAATATCATCCAGAAATCTGGTGTAAAACACAAATAAGTTTGAAATTTCTGGTTTGTCAAAAACAAATTATTTTTTCCAATAGGCGACAAACAAGTTTGCTAGACTAGCCCCACATGGGGAGCCCACAGCTACCCCATGTTGTTGCAAAAAATATTGACCATTAAATGTAAAAAAGTTATTAGTCAATATAATATCAATTGGTTCAGAGACTACGTATATATTGTTAGTTGAGGCTTTTAATTCACCTAACATTAAAGACAGCCATTCCACTGCTTCCAAGTGTGGAATCGAAGTGTATAGATCGACCACGTCGATCGTCAAAAAACCATGGTCATGGTCGATAAACAAGTCATTAAGGCTTTCCAAAAAGGACCACGAATCCTTACATACTTGTGGGATTTTTTCAAAGATTTTTGAAGTATAAAATCAACCACTTTAGCACAAGGATATGTTAAAGATGCACGTGCATCGATGAGGGGTCTCATAGGAGGATTTTGGGTGTCTTTATGAATTTTTGGAATACCAAACATAATAGGTAGCTTAGGAAAGGGTATATTGATAAAATTGAAAGTATCCACATCAATTTTTGCCTCTATAAATAAGTCTGAAATAGCTTTTAACTCTAGACAAGGCTACATTGTACTCATTTAGTGATTCTTTACAGTAAGCCGGGTTATTTAAAACTGCTTCCATCCTAATGTTATAGTCTGCATTATCAAAAACCTTATCTGGTTTTATACACCGTACCATGGAAGATCTAATGAAATTCAAAGCTTGAATCTGTTCAAAAGAAACATTACAAGTTCTGTGATGATCAGCGTGTCTTCGAGTGTGTACAATATGCCTAAAATCAAGCTCACACACTCCTTCGAACACATGCAATAAGGGGTGTAATGGAAGATTAAAAGTACTTAATGGTTTAAATGGAACATTAGATGTATACTGGTTACCTAAAAGAAAAGCAAGGTTCAGTTTCCTCACAAAACATTTCAGGTCCAACAAAGTTTTGGCAATATTCATGTTTTTGCTAGGGACAAAGGTGTTACCCAGGTCAGCTTCTATAGTGATTGTCGAAAAATTATAAATGTTAAAGTCACCATTGACATTCTTTAATACACACACAGTTTCACAGCATGACTGTCCAGTAGGAAAGGAAAGACATCGATTATCTCTTCCTCCTGTTGTTCCAGGATCTGTTCCCCTGGTTCCGAGACTGTTGTGGTTTCGATGAATTCTTGGCTGAGGCTCCTTTTTGAAAACCCTGCTTATCTATATAATTGTTGATAACTTCAGTGGGATGTTGCATAGTGTTATTATTGTTAACAGATTGTAATCTTTCATTGCGCCTTAATGTTTCAGGTTCTTGAACTATGTTAGAGTCCAGACCTGTGTTAACATCACCTGAGTTATCCAAAGAATTAATCAAGTTCATCTGGCCAGGTTTGTTCATATTATTATTGTTTTTATTCTGCCATACTTGAGATAAATGGGGCTTAGGATATGCTACCCCATTAGCATAGGCTGTATGATCTCTATTTAATTTCTTGATTTTATTTTGCTTTAATTTTTCTAAAAGCTGATCAATGCTGGTAAAAACTCTCTCATATTCAAATTTATATCTCACAAAATCTACATTAGACCTGATATCATTGTCAAGTTCATTGACTTCAACTGTAATGTTCTCAATTTGAATGGAATAATGTTTAATCATTAATTCTATCAAAGAAAAACCAGAAAGGTTAAACAGGTTTAATAGTTCTTTATGAAAAAGAGAGTCAGGAAGTAAACCTGTCGGGTACTGAAAGTAACGCAGTCCTTTAGGCACTAATTTCTCAGTTAGACATTGTTTAAAGTATATTACTTCTAGTTGAAGTTTTTTCAATTTTAACAATTTAAAGTCTGAAAGTTTCAATTTATCCATGATACCTTGTGTGCTCCCCAATGGAGAATTAGGCACTTAAACCGGTCGTTCCAAACTCGGGCAGAATCCTGCAGCTAGGTTACCCGTATTGTTCAACCAAGCCGATAATGAAGGAACGCCAATAAGCCCAGTGTCATTTCCATGGTTATCAATATTTATACGCTCAAGACTAGGTCCAGTCTCACAGGCATTTTGGCCTGGGGGAATAGATGCAGAATTGGAGCACTGTCCCGTCTGTTCACATATGCCAGGCTTAGAATTTTGCCCGTTCTGCGAGTTAAAGTGCTTAAAACATCCATTGTTAGTTGTCGCAACATTAAGCCTCTTGTCTACAGAGTTCAAACGGTTTGTTAATGTGTCCAAACTTTGTGCAAGCAGTTCCAACAAGTCAGTTAGGGAAGGAGAGTCTGAGTTTTTCGTTGAACCAAATAAATTTGGACTCGCAGGGCTGCTAGGAGATCCAGTCGCCATAATACACAAACCAGGAGAAAATTAAAAAATAAAAACAACTACTGAACAGCAAAAGCAAAAGGAAACTTCACGCAGCAAACTGCCAAAACAGACCAGATAACAAACATGATAACGTACTTTTTAACGTATATTAAGTTTATTAAAAAAACAACGTTTTCGTCCTCCTGAATTGGAAGACTTCTTCAGAAAAGATGAACAGACCGTCCAAGCTTTTTTTAAAAACTTTCCACTCAAAAATTCAAATGTTTTAACCAATCAATGAGAGTACTAATAAAGTATGTCTCAAAAATGAAAGAGTCATACATAAGACTTGCTAAAACACACTAGAGTGCGCGTAATCAATACATAATAAATAAAATGCACAAGAGTGTATAAATAAGTGAATGTATACACCTTGAAATTAAATATTAAATATTGATAAACAATAACTAAAATAGCAAAATGTAAACCACATAAACATACACGCAGTTTATATTGGAGCACACATTAAATGTTCTTCAAGCACAACATAATATATACACCGTATAAAGCATCAGCACTCTATTAAGCTTAAAAAATAGGCATGTTGGAATTTATGTGCATATATATGCAATCACTAAAAATTGTGATAACGCTTTAGCTAAGCATATCAACACCAACCCTGACCATTCTTTTTACTTTTTGGCTATAGACCAATTGATGTTTGATAATAGAGGGGGACCTACTTCAATACTACTTGAATGTCATGAATTAGAATGGCAATTGTTGTTGAATGCCTTCAGTTACCCTGGCCTAAACGACAATTGTAATATCACTTGCCTTTTGAAACTTAAGAGTTGCTTGAGATAACAAGTAACTCTAAAAAACAATTTTGAAAAGCATTTTATGTTTATAAAAAGTTATAAATTACATATTACTCATAAAATTCATGCATTATTAATTTAAGATTTAATATTTCCTCATTTAACAAGTCTAACTGTTAGTTATTGGTTAGTTGGTTAGTTATTATTATTTTATTTTTTTGGGGGGTACTTTGTAATAGGTTATTCTGTAAGACTTACTTTCTTACTATTTGGTAAGATCGTGTTTTTTCAATATTTACTTCTTAGTAACCTTGCAACAGTGTTACTGTGTAACAGGTTATTTTATTTTATTTTGTAAGACCGATTTTTTACTATTTTGTAAGATTGTGGGCCAGATTCAGGAAGGCTTACACGGAGTTTAAGAGTAGTGTAAGCCTCCGTGTAAGCCTCCGGATTCAGGAACAGCCCAAATCTCCGTGTAAGAGACAGCTAGCACGTCTCTTACACGGACTGGGCGTGGAAATGCTCAATACCTCATTTGCAGCTGAAAGATATGCAAATGAGGTATCTGAGCGATCCAAGAAGCCCAAACCAGTCCATGTAACGGACGTGTTAGCTGCAGAAATGTACTCAGCTGACAACTGAGTACATCTCTGCAAAAATGAAAATGGAGCTATGTCAGCTCCAAATAAAGGGTGCATATGTTTCATTAAGCATGCCAATGGCCAAATATGTGGCCATTGGCATGAAAAAGTGTTGCAAAATTATTTTAAACAACTTTTTTTTTTTCGTGGGATTATGATGTTTAACTGCAGCGCACACCCGCGCAAACGGGGTGTGCTACCTAAAACTGAAAACCGAAGCTTATAAGCCCACAATTGTGGGATTTATGTATTACATGGAATGTCAATGGAGGGACTTGCAGACCAAAAACAATATGGCCTCCGTTTAGTGGTTGTCAAGGGGGGGAAGCTCCATGTAAGACATGTAACCAAGCATTACTAGGCAATCCTATGTAAATGAGGGTTACAATACTGAATCACACTGCCACATAGGTAATGAGCACTTTCTGAGTAGTGTAAGAGTTACAGAAGGGGGAGGAACAGAGTAAGAGGTAGGTGACATCACGGGGGGGAATGATAGAAATACATGTATCAGATTGGAGGGCAATGTAAGGTGACAGATGACAGACAGACATCAGGGAGAGAGGTGTGTCCCAACAGAACACTAGAAAAGTCAAGAAACAGAGGGTGCACACTATCCCAACACTCAAACTTTCTTGATATACGTGCATGCGTGCGTGTGCGCGCGTGTGTAAGGCAGGTTCAACATGTGGGAGCGTGTTGCAAACTGTTTACAATGGTTTGCGTGGGCGTGCACGTGTGTAAGGCTGTGTGCGCGCGTTTTAACATGAATCAGCCAAGTTCACACCGTGTAAGGATGTGTGCACATGTGTAACACCGTGTAGGGATGTGTGCACGCGTTTAAGTAACTGTGAGCATGCTTAAGCTGGTGTGCACATTGCTCCCCCTCAGGAAATAGAGAGGAAAAAGGAAACAATCAGATTACAGGGAAACTGCTAGAGGATACTGCTGGAGTTAATTAGTGGAAACAATTGGAAGCAGGCAATTACACAGGCAGACTAGAAGCCCAACCCAGCACTTAAAACACTGCAAAGAGCAGTGCAGGGTGTTTCTCACAAGAGATACTGCAAGAAAGTAAGCTATCAGAATTGAAAACTGAAAAAAGCTGAACTCAGAGCAGAAATGCTAGGGGCTGCCATAGCTGTTATAATCAGGCATAGGCGAATTGCTGAGGGTGGTGACAATGCAGATGCTGACAGACAACCCAGAGTGAGGAGAAGGAGAAGAGTATACAGGCCCAGGGTCACCTACCATGGGTTACATGAGCTGGAGATAGTAGAGCACTACAGAGTGGACAGAGACCTTCTGCAGCAAATTGTCGAGCTGTGCAGGCCACGCCTCACACACAGAACCAACAGAGGGGAACCCATCCCAGTGGAAACCAAGGTATGTGTTGGCCTAAGAATACTAGCAACAGGTACCTTCCAGAGACCAACTGGTGATATGATGGGGATATCACAGGCATCAGCCTCCAGGGTACTGCACCAGTTCCTGGATGCCATGTCAGCACATGTCGGTGATCATGTATATTTCCCCAATGCCCGTGAGGTTGTGGCCAGCAATATGTGTCTCTTCCAGCAAATAGCGGGATACCCTGAGGTATTGGGTGCAATAGACTGCACGCACATACGCATCAAAGCACCAGCCGGTGAGTGGGGTAGAGCCTACATGAACCGCAAGGGATTCCCCTCCATCAACTGCCTGGTCGTGTGTGATGCCCAGGGCATAATAATGAATGTGTGTGTTGGCTGCCCTGGGAGCTACCACGATTCCCACATCTGGCATCTTACGCAGCTGTACCAATCATTTGCCAGTGGGGACTTCCCACACGGACACCTAGTGGGGGATGCAGGTTACGCACTTGAGCCGTGGCTGATGACACCCATCAGAAATGCACACACACCTGAACAGGAACGCCATAATGAGGCACACGCACAAACACGTAATGTCATAGAGCGTGTGTTTGGGCTGCTCAAGTCATGGTTCCGGTGTCTGGACACATCTGGTGGAGCCCTGCAGTACACACCAACTACATGTACCCAAATGATCATGATATGTGCTATGCTACATAATATGATCCTGCGGAAACAGCTGCAGCAGGACCAGCATAGGGCTGGGCCAAACATACCCCCACCATTGCCAAGGCCACCACAGGCAGAGGGTGACTCGGAGGAGGAACAACCTGTCCTTGCCCCAGTAGGCAGAAGGAGGCGTGCCCAGTATGCCCTGGCTTTGGCAAAGAGGCAACGCATAGCACATACACTTGGTCAGTAGGAACACTGGGACTGATACCCGCTCTGACTCACTCATATAGTAACAGGGATGCCTAACATGACACAACCTGCTTCCAAACATGTACAGGGAGTGTAGTATGTGCATCCGACAGAGGCAGCCCTGCAGCACCACCCGAGGCATGAATGCCATGTGTCAAGTAATGTAACACCATGTACCATATGCACACCTGAGGACCCTGACTAACATCCACCCTCACCCATCACAAACCACAAAAACACAAACCCACATTCATAGGTACCACAAGGGATAGGAACCTAGATGTAATGCTACCCAATGCCAGAAGTATAAACAGCAAGATGTGTGCAGTGTAACTGCACACAGTATAGAGGATGTAGATATCAGTGCTGTAATAGACAACTGGGACAAAGCCCACACCAGCACCCTAACACTACCAGGTCACACCTCATACAGGGATGTACATGTGCAAAAACATGGAACAAGCTACAAAACTAGGGTGACTAGCAATAAATGTCATGGATAACCACACCCCCATGTTGGTACCACAACAAGAAGCAACATGGATTAGCCATGGTCAAACACCAATTGCTAAAACTGCCTACTACTAAATAGCTTGCTGCAGACCACTGTCCTAATAGCAGGAACTGCACCAGGCCTATGTTCATAGGTGCATAGGTTCATACTAGGCTATCTGCCCTAGGGCATAAATAAGCCTAGCCCAGAGTTTTGTGGCTTCCGCCACCCCTTCAGTTCTAAGGATAATATGCCCATTATGTTGCTGTGCCTCTGTCAAGCAGTGACACTGGGGTATACCTGCGATCACCCATCCATTGGTCATGATTTCTCCCAAACAAAGCCAGCGAGGTGCCCAGCCTCACATGCACCAGGATGATGTTCCACAGCATAGGGAGTCTCTCGGTGATGAATCTGTCCCTCCAGCATGCCCTATGAATAGCCATGTTGAGGTTTAAGTCTCCTGCCCATGTAGATCTGATGGAGTTAGAGGTATTGAGGTGAAGCATGTTCATTAATTCCGGGTTGGACATGGCCTAGTATGTCAGGCACAGGCCACCTCTGAGCAGATGGTAGGCGACTGAATAGAGCTGGGGTTCCTGCAGTCAGGCAGCATAAGACATACATTTGAGACCTTTTATCCGTCTGGTGAGCAATGTGTGGGGCCTGTCCAATTGCTGCAGGTGTTGGGTCAGAAACATTCTGAATGGGGCATTGTACTCAATCATTGGTCTGATGAGTGATGAGTACAGGGGAACAATGACCTCCCTTGATCTAGATGTGAATCCCTGCATGATGAGTTGGGCAATGTAGAAGGTCTTCCTAACTACTTTGGCAATGTGAGTGTCAAACAAAAGGTTACTGTCAACCTGGGTGGCCAGATCCCTGATAACCTCTCCTGTGCTTAGAGGAGTAACACTTATATGGGAACTAGGGGTAACCTTGTTCTTCCCAAAGGGTATGTCTATGCATTGTTTAGCGTTTAACTGTAGGCCATGGCTCTGGCACCAGTTATCTGTTTCTATGAGACCCGTCTGAAGGATGTCTGTGTCAGATGGGTTGTCAACTATGGTTCCCAGTTAGTAGTCATCTGCAAACCTTGTCAGCCATAACCCTCCTGTGTTTGCTTGTACGTCTGAAAAGTAGATGCCGAACAAAAGTGGGCCCAGGACTGAGCCCTGTGGGACACCACTTGTGACAGGCTTTGAGTGTGACATGGCGCCATCAACCTTGACCCTGTGGGTGCTGTCACTTACCAGTTTGTAACCCATCGTGTGACGTATGGGTCTACATTTAAGCTGGTGAGTTTGTCAATGATACACGAGTGGGGTACTGTATCGAAAGCCTTTGCCAGGTCAAGGTAGGCTGTGTGGACTGCTTTGCCATCGTCAATGGCCTTGGTGACCATTCTGAAATAGTCAACCAAGTTTAAAAGGCATGATCACCCTTGACAAAGCCAAACTGTGTTGGATCCAAAGTCTGCAAGTCCCCTATGTCTTCATTCATGAGTTCCATTATGATCCTCTCCATAGCTTTGCAGACCAGGCATGTCAAGCTGATGGGACGGTAGTGTCCGGGGTCGGTGGAGGCACCACCTTTGTGAAGTGGGACCACCGTTGCCGTACTCCACTCCTTGGGTACGTATCCTGAGGTGAGGCCAAGATTAAACAGCTGCCCTAACTGCGGGTTCAATTCCTCATTGAGTTCATGGAGCCCACAACCGGGGACACCATCCGGTCCCATGGATGCTGTGTTTCACGCCTTGGATAGAGCAGTTCTCACCTGAGCATTTGAGATATTTGGGGAGCTACAATCCCCTGGTATAGATATCCCTCCCTTTGGGGGGAGGGGGGGGAGAAATATGCACTGAACCTGTCAGCCACTATGTTGCCAATGTCTGTAGGTTCAGTGATCTGTACATCATTATGAACTAATCCTGAGCATATCTGGGAGTCACCTCCCAGGTTTCCAACATAGCTAAAAAAGGCCTCATGATTGTCTTCTGAGTCCTTAGTGAGTTTTCTCTCAAAATGTGCCCTGGATGATTTTATGGGAGATCTCAGTTCTTTACGCATAATGAGCAGGGGTGTCTTCCCTTCTACGGAATTTGCTCTATTCTGTAGTAGCACCTTCCTTCTGATGTAGAGCATGTTTATGGCCGGGGTCCACCAGACTGCACGCATGCCTTTGGTACAAAGAGTCTTTGTTTTGTGTGGGATTGCCTGATCCATGCAGTCCTGGAGGTGCTGGTAGAAGGCATTTGTAAGTGATTCAGCGGCTTGGGTAATGGTTTCCGCTGGCTTGGGGGCCTTGAAAGAGACCACACCAGTCTTTAGAAGTGTGAAGTCGGCTTCTGAGAAGTTCTTCACTGTGGTGTTCTTTATCTGGGGTGGGGGCAGGATGTGGACTTCCAGTGAGATTAGTTTATGATTTGATCTCACCAATGATGGGTATACTTCTGGTGTTGAACATTGTGACCCCATGTTCGTGATGATGTCATCTAGTATGTTGTCTCCTCTTGTGGGGATGGTGACTAGTTGTTCCATGGCATTTGAGGTTATGAACCCTAGGAACCTTTGGCCTAGAGTGTTGGGGCTTGATTAGGGCTTGATTAGTGATCCCAGTCTATATTGGGATAGTTGAAATCACCCAGTATGATGGTGTTTGGAGATACATTTATCCCCTCCAGTGTTTTCAGGAAAGCTGTGTGAGGTTTCTGAGTTTGAGAGGGTGGCCTGTAACCTGCTACAAACAGCTGAGCAGTCTTGCCTAAGGTTAATTGCACCTGGATGGTCTCCGATGCATTGTGTGTTGCCACCAACCTTGAGGTGAGGGTGTCCTTGATGAATATGGACACCCACTCTCCTTTATTGGTGTTGTCTGGATTTTGGGGCCGGAACGCATGATATGAGATAACACCTGATACTGCTGGGGTGCTGTCAGGAGCCTTGAACCAGGTTACAGTCACAGCACAGACATTGATGTTCCCCATACTGAGAAGGGCTTCGAGTGCGTGCATCTTGAGGTTGAGATGTCTGGCATTGAGCAGCATCACCCTTAGTTCACTTCCTTTTTTGTGTTCTAGGGTGGTAGGTTTAGAATCTGAGCCTTGCCTAAAAAAGGCACAATGGGGGTTGCAAGAGCCTGAGACAAATTCCGGAAGCCCAGGGATGACAGGTGCAAGCCGTCCCCTGTGAATCAGCGTGGCTTGTCCAGCATGTCATCCCAGGCAGACGGACATTGGATCCCCTTTGAATGACACCATAGATTAAGCCAACTATAACAGCTGATCATTTTGTCTCTATTGTGGCATCATTCTTGGTGAAGGTAGGATACTGCTCAAGGTCAGGGTCATACCTGCCTGGGCTACATAAGCAGAGAGCTCCTCTATGTCTCTTTTCATGTAGTCCAGGGAGGTACATCTCAGGTCGTTCACACCAGCATGGACAATGACTGAGTCATACTTGTACTTGCAGTTGAGTGAGTTGAGTGCTTGCATTATGTGGTGGATCCCAGCGCCCGATAGGCAGCTTACTGTGACCTTCACCTTACTCAATCTGGTGAGCGGGACATCAGTGTGTCTGACTATGGAGTCACCTATGACGAGTGTATCTGGCATTGTGTTTAGCCTTAAGGGCTGTGAATGTTTGGCACACTGACTCTGTGGTCTATGTGTTGCATGTGCTGTGCCCTGTGGAGGCAGTTGTTTGTGTGTCTGCTGTGGTGGCCTCTGCTGGTATGGTAGATCTGTGATCAGAGCCTCCGAGTATGTCTTTGTGTGTTTATGTGTATGATTTGAAGTTGTGATAGTGCTATGTGAGACTGGGTTTGTGGTGTGCATGTGGTCACCTTCTCCTCCTCTCTGGTCCTGCCAGTCCTATGATGAGAGAGCTCAGCCTCCAGGTTGGCCATATAGTTGCATCTCTTGCATGCATTTGTGTTTTGTGGGAGAAGGAGAGGATTGTCTGTGTACATGCGTCAATTGTAACATTGCCTCAATATTCCCAGGTTCACCAGCTGAGCAGGAAAGGACACTAGCAACTGATCCCATGACATGCCAGAAGGAATAGACAACAAACTGTTGGAAGACAGGAAGATATCAAGCCCCCCAAACCACATGTCTGATTTGTAGTCTGATTTGTATTCTGTGCTCAGTGGGTTGCTGTCTATGTATTGATTTGTGTGTATTTTTGTCCTCCCAAAGGGGATGACCACACATCAGTTGCAGTCAGTTTCAGGCCATGATTCCGGCACCAGCTATCTGTCTTTGTGATGGCATTCTGTAGGATGTGTGTGCTGGCTGATGTATTCACATATGGTTCCTAGGTTGCAGTCATCTGCAAACTTTGTCAGCCACAACCGTCCTATGTTTGCTTTCACATCTGAAAAGTAAATGCCAAATAAGACGGGTCACGGGACAGATCTTTGTGGGACACCACGTGTGACTGTCTTTGAATCTGACAAGGCACCTGCAATGTTGACGTCATGGGTTCTGTTTCCTAGCCATTTTGCAAACTATCCTGTGACATATGATTTGATATTTCAGCTGTTGAGCTTGTCTATGATGCCTGAGTGGGGTATTGTGTCAAAGGCCCTAGCCAAGTGCAGGTAGGCTTTGTGGACCGCGTAGCCCTCATCAATGGCCCTACTGACAGTATCAAAATAGTCAAACATGTGCAAAATGCAGGATCTGCCCTGTACAAAGCTGAACTGGGTGGGATCAAGGGTCTGTAGGTCACCAATGTCTCTGTTTAAGTCCTCCATAATGACTCTTTCCATAACAAGGCTGGTTAAGCTTGTGTGGTGGTGGCCCCAGGGTCTGTGGAGGCATCTCCTTTGCGGAGTGGGACCACTGTTGCTGTACGCCAGTGTTCAGGTACATATCCTGTAGCAAGGCTAAGGTTAAATAGCATTTGTATATATGGGTGTAGCTCCTTCCAGAGTTCACATAGCACGCAACTGGGGATACCATCATGTCCCAATGATGCTGTGTTCTTGTCTTTGCTGAGTGCGGCTCCCACATGGACATCTGAGATGACAGTGAGGTTGCATTCATCTGTGATAACTATCTTCTGTTGGGGGTGAGGGAGGGGGAAAATTGCACTGAACCTGTCTGCCAGAATGTTGCCAATATCTGTCAGGTCACTGAAATATATGTTGTTGTGTACCAACTCAGAGCATATCTGAGGGTTCCCACCCAGGTGTCGGACATAACTGAAGAAGGCAGTGTGGTTATCTCTACCGTCTTTGGTGTTTATGTCTCAAAGTTGATCTTGGATGTCTTTATGAGAGAATGTAGCTTTTTACTAGTGCTGCTCACAGCTGCCTTCCCTTTAGGAGATGTAGCTCTGTCTTGCATTAGTATCCTTCATCTGTTATACAGTCTGTGTATGGCTGGGGTCCACCAGACAGGCCACATTCCCTTGGCGGAGAGGGTCATGTTGCTATTAGTGATTGCATGGTCCATGCTATCTCAGAGATGTCCGTAGAAAGTGTCTGTGAAGGAGTCACCATTGTGTGTTGTGGTTTCCACTGGCCCAGTGGGCTTAACGGATACCATCTCAGTCCAAAGAAGTGTGAAGTCAGCTTTTGAGGTGTATGTCACTATACTCTTTGTATTATACTAGCACTGACACAAGTGTAGACAATTTCCCAGAATCCATCAAACAAAACGGACATGCAGAATGTAACACTTCCACAAGAGGGGTAAGCATACTGGATGTGATAATCAGAAATATGTATACTGGATGTCAAGATGAGAAGTGTATCCCTCACTCATAAGACCAGACCAAAGAGTAAGCACACTGTAGTTACACATCACGACCCCAGTCCCTGGCCAGACTACCACAGTGTAACACATGTATAAAGCATAGCTTGCACCCCTACAAACCAATGTGGAATCCATGAAAAGCCCTGTGCAGGTCCAGAATATGGGACACACTGCAGAACATGTTATACAGGCATACCAGGAACACAGCCAAGAGTGCTTGGAGTCTGCAATCACAAACAACAAGACACAATGCCATACACCAAGGCATCTGGCATGCTGGACACCATAAATTACTAAACCATTGAAGAGAATGAGGAAGCTACCACATGATAGATCTAACATGAAAAGTGAAGTAATCAGTGATCACTAGTATGGCAATAAAATGTGTCCACACATACAATCCACTAAGGGCAGGCAAAACAAGTAGAATCTGTGAATCCAGTGGCAATGTGACACCTGTCCCAAGTACACACACAACAACAACTCACCCCAATAAATACAAATGTATGTGATAGACGCAACCAGGTAGCCAAACCGAGCCTGAGCACCCCAAATCAGTACTGTCAAAACTAGTCAGGAGGACAAGGTAACCACATACACCACAAACCCAGTCCCACATAGACCTACAACGACTGTAAACCAAACACATAAACACAAAAACATTCCCAGAGGCCCTAATTACAAAAACACAACACCAACTCAAGCCTCCAAAGCAGACACCCAATAAAACAAACTCCAGACATAGCACATGTAACACATAGTACACAAAGCTGGTGAGCCAAACAGTCACAGGACAGAAGGAGAAACAACATGCCTGATACAGTTGTAATAGGTGACTCCATAG
This sequence comes from Protopterus annectens, assembly GCF_019279795.1. Classification (NCBI taxonomy): domain Eukaryota; kingdom Metazoa; phylum Chordata; order Ceratodontiformes; family Protopteridae; genus Protopterus; species Protopterus annectens. The sequence continues at coordinate 963,792,702 of NC_056748.1, forward strand.
TGAGACATGCTGCTGTCCCAGGGATGGCTTGCACCTGTTACCCATGAGCATCTGGATATTGCCTAAGGCTTCTGCAAACTACAGAGATCCTCCCATAGGCAAGGCTGAAAAGAGCAACCCACCACCATAGAAAACAAAACTGGAAAGAAACAGAAGGGTAATGCTGATCAATGCCAGATGTGTAAACCTCAATATGCATGCTCTTGAGGCCCTCCCCAGTATGGAGAACATTGATGTCAGTCCAGTGATACACACCTGCTGCAAGCCTCGTGACAGCACACCAGCACTACCAGGTAATACCACATATCATGTGTTATGGCCACAAAACCTGTAACAAAACATAAAAGGAGGGTGAGTATCCATATTCAACACAGACAGCCATACGTCCAGTTAACTGACAATGCCTATGTCATTGCAGTCCACCCATGTGCAACTACCTGTACGCAAGACTGCTGTACAGTCTGTAGCATGCTACAGACCACACTCTCACACACAGGAACCCCACCCCACTGTCCTGAAGACAGTGGACAGGATGAATGTACCACCAAATACAAAAACAAGGTACACACAATTTACCACATAGGCGGTAAACTATTATGTGTGGAAGGAGTAATCAGGGACCCAGTGACACAAGTGGACAGTCACCTGTCATGTGACAGCCACATCGCCAATCTGTCTAGGAAGACTGTCTATATTGGACACTGTATCATGAAAGGAGTCACATCTATGTCAACACAGGTCATTGTGCCCCTATACTGTTCCCCTATCAGACCATATTGTAATACAATGCCTCATTTGGGATGTACATTACCTGGCACCTGCAGCAGTTAGAAATACCTCAAAGATACCTCAGCAAGAGTCATAAAGGGTCTCAACTATATCTCACATGCCACCTGGCTGTAGACACCACAGCCGAATGCAGTCACATACTGCCAACACAGAGGCATTGTATGTCTGTTGTACAAGTGCATGTCCAACACAGAAGTAATGGACATGCACCACCCCAGAAGACCCAAAGCCATCGGAGCTGTGTGAGTCAGAGATGTCAACCTTAACACATAATCAAATAGGATGTGCTGGAGGGACAGATACCTAACCCTGAGTCTCTCCACACCCTGGAACAGAATACCACTACATGTTAGGCAGAGCCCCTCACTGACACTCTTCAACAGGAAGTTAGCAAAATGGATGGATGGATAATTGTAGATGTACACTGGGGGTCTTTACTGTGTCATGTCCAGACAGAGGCACAGCTAAGTAAATCATAAGTGGTCACAATATTCACATAGCAAGGGGTGGCAAAAGCCACACGCACTATGGCTATGCTTACAAATGCCCTAGGGTGGATAGCCTGGTATGAACCCATGAACCTACTATGATACAAATTGTATGGAACACTAAGGATAACTCCAAGGCTGCTGCAACTGATGGTAGTAAGCGTGTTGTGAATTCCTGGATATGCTCTGGATCACACACATATTACAAACAACATACCAAACACACACACGTATTGCCAACATACATCCTGACAGGTGCAGTGCAACCCCCCCCCCCTCATAATGCCAAATGATTTTCCCAGCAGATCGCTGCCTCCCTGACATTATGTCAGCCTTACCACAGGATATGTACCCAAAGAGCAGTGTACAACAATAGTGGGTGTTCTCAAGAAAGGTGTCGCTTGAATGGATACTAAAAACAACCACCACAGATTCCTGTGAAGATTGGTCTGCACAGCTATGGTAAGGATCAGCATGTACCGCAGACATAATGATATTGGGGATCTATTGACACCCGACCCTAGCCAGTGTGGGTTTATGAAGTGCAGACCCTGCCCCTAAACATGTGTGACTCAGTTGAAACAGTGATTGAGGTCATTGATGAGGGCAATGTGGCCCACACAGTGTAGCTGGACCTTGCAAAGCCTTCCATACAATACCCTACGTGTTCAATATAGATATGCTCACCAGCTTAAATATACACACCAATGTCACTAGAGGGGTTGCAAACCAGACCAATGACAGAACTGACATGGCCAGACATGCTGTAGCCATGTCAGACTACAAACCACATATAACAGGCATCCCACAAAGCTTGGCCCTGGGACCTTTCCCATCTGGTATATATGCCCCATAAGTACAGGCCAACATGTAAGGACTGTGCCTGAACATGTTTGCAGAGGACTACAAACCGCCTAACATATCTGACACTCCAGCTGACACAAGTGTCCCACAAAAGGGCCACATAGAAACAGACAACTGGTGCCATAGCCATGTCAGCATGTGAAATGGAGATAACGGTATAGTCAACCTCTGTGGATATACAGTAAGTGACCACCAATTACCACATAGGTGTTAACCCATTACATACATCACATGTAATGACGGACCTGGGTACACAAGGGGATAGATATCCTGCATAGGACAAACATGTGGCTGTAGTGTTAACAGAAACAATCCATATATCAACCTAATCATAAAGGTTATGACATCTAGATAAGGGGAGGTCATTGTGGTTCTGCAGTTATCCTTCATCAGCGTTACAAATGACCACAACAGCCCCTGTGGGGTGTACCTCAGCAGACACCTCCATCAACTGTAAAGTCCACAACAGTACCTCACCAGGAGTATCAAAGAGCTTGTACACATGTAATGTGTTGCCTGATTAAACAGAGTGCAACTCCACACACTGCCATGCTGGCCACCCAGACGCAAGCTGTTCCTGATGTTGAAAGCCATGTCCAAGCTGGAATCAATGAACATGCTGCACCTTGTACAATCTGAATGGCAGTGAGCTATGCACATGAGGGACCTGAACCCCAGCACTGACATACATAGGACAAGCTCTATGGCATTATCCATAACACAGAAGTCACCCCCACGCATGAGTAAACTACCAGTACAGGTTATCCATAGAGTCACTCATTGATTCTTCTCAACAGGAATCTTAATGAGTGGATGGGAGATGGTAGGTTTACCCTGGGTATCAATGTTATGTCACAGGTAGACAGAGGCACAGTATACTACACAAGACATATGTCATGGCAAACTACACTTACAATGTGTCGAAGGACAAACACACTCTCAGACTAGCATTAGAAATGGCCTAGGGCACATTGGTAGTGTTTGCCAATGTACACCTATGTTGTGGAATACACTACTGATGTTGGATGAGGCTGTTGTAAGTAGTTCATATCCAAACATAATGCAACATGGTCAGATAGGTTCATAGGTTTATACTAGGCTATCTGCCCTAAGGCAGGTATAAGCCCAGCCCAGAGTTTTGTGGCGTACACCACCCCTTATATGGAAACAATACTGTGCCCATTAGTTTGTCATGCCTCTGTCCAGCAGTGGCACAGAGACGGTCCTCAGGGTAAACCTATGATCTCCCATCCACAGGTAAAGACTCCCCTTGAACAGAGCCAGTGAGGTGCTCTGCCTCACATGGACCGGGATTGTATTCCACAGCATAGGGAGTCTCTGAGTGATAAATCTATCCCTCCAATATGTCCTACTTATATCCCTGCTAAGGTTTAAGTCACTTGCCCTAGTGGTTCTGGTGGATTTGGCGATTTTGAGGTGGAGCATGTCTATTACTTCCTGGTTGGACATGGCCTTGTATGTCAGGCACATGTCACCTCTGGAGTGTCTTCAATCTGGCAGCATATGACAGATGTTGGAGACCCTTTATCCTTTTGGTGGGGGACTTTTGGGGTCTCTCTCATTGCTGCAGATGTCAGGTGAGATACATCCAGAATGGGGCATTGTACTCGATCATTGGTCTGATAAGTGAAGAGTACAGGGGAACAATGACCCCACTAGATCTGGATGTGAATCCCTTCCTGATCAGGTGGGCAATGTAGAAGGTCTTTCTAGCCACATTAGCAACGTGAGTGTCGGGAGAAAGGCCACTGTCAACCTGGGTCCCCAGGTCCATGATAACCTCCTCTGTGCTTACAGGATTCCCACCTATATGGTAGCTTGTGGTTACCTTGCTTTCCCTGCAGGGTATGACTATACATGTTTGGGCATTTAACGTCAGGCCATGGCTCTGGCACCAGCTATCAGTGTCCATGAGTCCCTTCTGGAGGATATCCATGTCTGATGCACTGTCCACTATGGCGCCCAGTTTGCAGTCATCTGCACACCTTGTCAGCCAAAGTCCTCCCATGTTGGCCTGTACCTCTGAGAAGTAGATGACGAACAATAGGGGGCCAAGGACTGAGCCCTGTGGGACACCACTTGTGACCAGCTCGGAGTCTGACATAGCGCCAGCAACTCTAACCCTGTGGGTCCTGTCCTTAAGCCAGTTTGCAACCCATCTTGTGACATATGGGTTTACACTTAGGTTGGTAGGTCCTTCTACAATACCCGAGTGGGGTAATGTGTCAAAAGCCTTTGCAAGGTCAAGGTAGGCTGTATGGACTGCCCTTCCCTCAGCAATGGCCTTAGTGACTGTTTTGAAGAAGTCGACCAAGTTCAAAAGGCATGATCTGTCCTTGACAAAGCCAAACTGGGACGGGTCCAATGTCTGCATGTCCCCTATATCTTTGTTTATGAGCTCCATTATGATCCTCTCCATAGCTTTGCAGACTAGACCTGTTAAGCTTATGGGGTGGTAATTACCAGGGTCCGTAGAGGCACCGCCTTTGTGCAGATGTCCACAACTGGACTCTAACCAGGCTGTTGTGCACACTATGGAAATGTAAAGCAGTGATAGGACTAAAGCCCAGGATACTGACCACCACAGTGAAAGTACTGAACCACTACACTATACAGTACAACAGTGTTAGGTCAGTATGAACGGATGTTGACAATTGTGTGCAAAGTATCCCATGCAAAACCTGCAGGCACAGTATACTCCCTGTTGTGTTCACACAAAAAGCATTTGGACAGTAACTAAACAACATGGCACAGAACACACAACCATAAACTGGAGGTATGTGTTGAAGGTCACACTCATCCACAAATGTGATGGGCTGCAGAGTTCAACATATGGAATGCTCACACTGGGCATGCTCACACACTTAGATAAATGAGACATCTTTCACACAACATACCATGGGAAGGCTGAACTGGGCATGCTCACACACTTGGTCCAAATGTTACTCTTAGCAACTGTGAAAACACACCAGAGGATGCTCATTCCCCTTTCTAGACACTGATCATGTCAGCACCCTATAAGTATATCAGGAGAAAAGGAAATTCCCATTAATCCGAATAGCGCGCTCTGCTAATGCGTCCGTCTCTAGTGTCATAACATAGTTAGGTAGGGGTTTGAATCCAGCAAGTGTGTGTGAAGGGGGGCAAGTGTGTGTGTGTATGAAAGGAACATCCCTTTTGGCAACTGTGAAAACACACCACAGGATGCTCATTCCACTTTCTAAACCCTGATGATGTCAGCACCCTATAAGTATATCAGGAGAAAAAAAGTCTCCCAGTAATCCGAATAGTGCGCTCTGCTAATGTGTCCGTCTCTAGTGTCATAACATAGCTAGGTAGGGGTTTGAATTCAGCAAGTGGTAAGTGTGTGTGAAAGGGGGTAAGTGTGTATGCATGAAAAGAACATCCCTTCTGGCAACTGTAAAAACACACCACAGAATGCTCATTCCACTTTCTAAACTCTGATGATGTCAGCACCCTATAAGTATATCAGGGGAAAGGAAATCTCACAGTAATGTGAATAGCGCACTCTGCTAATACATCTGTCTCTAGTGTCATAGCATAGTTAGGTAGGGGTTTGAATCCAGTGTGTGGGAAGGGGGGGTAAGTGTGTGTGTATGAAAGGAACATCCCTTTTGGCAACTGTGAAAACACACCACAGGATGCTCATTCCACTTTCTAAACCCTGATGATGTCAGCACCCTATAAGTATATCAGGAGAAAAGGAATCTCCCAGTAATCAAAATAGCGCGCTTTGCTAATGCATCAGTCTCTAGTGTCATAACATAGTTAGGTAGGGGTTTAAATCCAGCCAGTAGCAAGTGTGTGTAAAGGGGGGTAAGTGTGTATGAAAGGAACATCCCTTTTGGCAACTGTGAAAACACACCACAGGATGCTCATTCCACTTTCTAAACCCTGATGATGTCAGCACCCTATAAGTATATCAGGAGAAAAGAAACCCCCCAGTAATCCGAATAGCGCGTTCCACTAATGCGTCCGTCTCTAGTGTCATAACATAGCTAGGGAGGGGTTTGAATCAACAAGTGGCAAGTGTGTGTGAAAGGGGGTAAGTGTGTGTGTATGAAAGGAACATCCCTTTTGGCAACTGTGAAAACACACCACAGGATGCTCATTCCACTTTCTAAACTCTGATGATGTCGGCACCCTATAAGTATATCAGGGGAAAGAAAATCTCCCAGTAATGCGAATAGCACACTCTGCTAATGCATCCGTCTCTAGTGTCATAACATAGTTAGGTAGGGGTTTGAATCCAGCAAGTGTGTGTGAAGGGGGGTAAGTGTGTGTATGAAAGGAACATCCCTTTTGGCAACTGTGAAAACACACCACAGGATGCTCATTCCACTTTCTAAACTCTGATGATGTCGGCACCCTATAAGTATATCAGGGGAAAGGAGATCTCCTAGTAATGCGAATAGCGCCCTCTGCTAATGCATCTGTCTCTAGTGTCATAATCTAGTTAAGTAGGGGTTTGAATCCAGCAACTGGCAAGTGTGTGTGAAGGGGGAGTAAGTGTGTATGACAAAAATAACCCTTTTGGCAACTGGGAAAACACACTACAGGATGCACATACCCCTTTCTAAACGATATCACAATTATTTATGGCTTTTGATTACAGACATGCCGCGTGTGTTTTGCCCACACAGAATGCCCATGTGTGCGGGTTGTCTCTCACAATAATGCATGACATTGATTAAACCAGTTATGGCAATGCACACATGATGTATGTGTGTGCCAAATACACATATGTGCCTGTGACCTTCAATGGTTACCATGTGTGATGCCTGCCACATGTGAATACATGGTATTTGCACAGGGTAACATTATGACTGTGGTCTTCTGTGCAGGTGCTGCATGTGGGATGTGTGGTTTTCTGTGCAGGTGCTGCATGTGGGATGTGTGGTCTTCTGGGCAGGTGCTGCATGTGGGATGTGTATATACAGTGTGAGATGTAGATGCTATCAGCCTAGTAGTGAGGGATACACACCTGGTCTGGGTCATATAGTCTACCTGTTGTTGATGAACAGGTGCTGCATGTTTTCACCTGTTGTGGGAGTGGTAAGACATTATTCCATAGCAATGCAGTGACCGCATGCTAAGAACCGTTCAGCTAGGGTGTTGTAGCTACAGTAGTTCATTAGCATTCAGTAATATGTCAGAATCCCTGGGGAGGGTCTGATGCCAACCAAGGTCAGGGTTCTACCAGCCTGTTTCACTTGCTCAGTGATCCCTTCCATGTTCCCTATCATGTATCCCAGTGAGGGACATCCCACATTAGCTGTGGTGGCATGGACAATGACTGAGTCATATGTGTCCATGCATCTGACTGACCTGTATGCTTGTGTTATGTGGTGGACCATAGTGCCCCATGAGCATATCACTGTGACCTCCACCTTGTCCAGCCTGGTGAGCATGTCCTCACTGTACTGGATAATAAAAGTACCTAACACAACTGCAGCAGTACTGTTGTATAGCTGTACAGACTGTGCTTGTTTGGCACACAGGATTTGTGTGCTATGTGTTATTCGTGCTGTGTGGAGGCCTAACATATGCCTGTGTGCCAGCTGCAGAGGTGTCTGCCAGTCATGCAGGATGCTATCCTTAGGCTCCACGAGTGGCCCGGTGTGTTTCCATGCTTGTATTGCTGTCAGTGTAGGTCCACATCAGACTGGTATTGCTGTCACTGTAGTATTTCATGCCACCTGACAGGTTATGCCAGTACTGGGTTCAGAGTGCTTAGTCCACAGTTTGGCCATGTGTTTCCATCTCATACATATGTTGTACATCCATGGGTAGGGGATAGGGTTGACTGTGTACATGTGGCAGCTGTGACATTACTACATGACTCACATATTCCACAAATGTACCATAGAGGTGACTGACAACTGACCTTTGCACATGCTACCATAGTATTGAGATTGCATTGGTGATTAACAGCACATAGGGCCAATGGTGAACAAGATACATAGGTCTATAGGTTCATACAGGGATGTCTGCCCAGGGCATTTATCCACCTAGCCAGAATATGTGTGTGGCTTTCACCATGCATTGTAAATCTATCTTGCTATGCCCTTTTCCAAGGTTAGTATACTGTGCCTCTGTCTAACAGTGACACATAAGTGATACCCAGGGTAACCCTACAATGTCACATCCAGTCATTAATATCACTCTTGAAGATAGTCACTGAGTGACTCTGCCTAACCTCTATTGGGATAATATTCCAGAATGAAGGGAGCCTCTGAGTTATGAATGTGCCCCTCCAGCATGTCCTATGTATATCACTCCTGAGGTTCAAGTCTTTCCAGTGTGTATCCTGATGGCATCTGGATATTCTGAGGTGCAGCATGGCCATTAAGTGAGGGTTTGACATGTCTTTATATGTCAGGCACAGATTGCCTATGAAGAGGCAGTATGCCACTGAGTAGAGCTGCTGTTTCTTTAACCAGTCAGTATGTGGCATCTGTTTGAGCCATTTGATCCTCTGGTCGAGGTACGTATGTGGTCTTTCCAGTTGCTGCAGGTGTCTGGTAAGGTGCATGCCGACAGGGTCATTATAGTCATTTATGGGCATGATGAGGGATGAGTAAAGGGGCACAGTGTCCTCCCCTGATCTACATGTGAATCCCATCATGATGATGTGGCCCATATAAAATGTTTTCATAACCACTTTGTCCATGTTGTTGTCAAATGGTAGAATGCTATCAACCTGTGTACCCCAAGGTCCATAATTCCTTCGTCTGCACTTAATGGATTAACACATATGTGGTACTTTGTGGTCACTTTGTGTTTGACAAAGGGGATGACTATACGCTTTTTGTCATTCACCTTGAGGCCATGGCTGTGGCACAAGCCGTGTGTTTGCAAGAGGCCCTTTTGGAGGATGCGTGTGTTAGCTGGAGAGTTGATTATGGCATCCGGTTTGCAGTCATCTGCGACTTGCTCAGCCACAGTACTTCCATGTTGGCCTGTACCTATGATAAACATATAATGAACATGACAGCTCCCAGGGCTGAGCCTTGTGGGACACCACTTGTAACTGGTTTGAGGCTGACATGGCTCCAGCAATTCTAACCATGTGTGTTCTGTCCTTGGGCCACTGTGCAATATCCATAGGGACATAGGGGTTAATATGTACACTGGTGAGCTTCCCTAGAATGCACAAGTGGGGTATTGTATCAAAGGCTTATGCAAGGTCCAGGTAGGCTGTGTAGAACTCCTTCCCCTTGACAGTGGCCTTGGTGACTGTTTCAAAGAAATCAAACAGGTTTGAGAGGCAGGATCTGCCATTAACAAAGCCAAACTGTGTATGGTGACATGTCTGTAGGTCCCCAATATCTATATATGTGAGGTTCATGATGATCCTTGCCATAGCTTTGCAGACCAAGCTATTCAGACATATGGGGCGAATAGTGTCCAGGATCCGTTAAGGCACCATCTGAATGTAGAGGGACCACTGTTGCTGCACGCCACTCTTTGGCCACATATCATGTAGTAAGGCTGGGATTGAACAGTAGTGTTATGTCTGGGTGTAGCTCTTCTTGTGGTTCATGTAGGACACAGCCCGGGACACTGTCTGGTCCCATTGATGCAGTGTTTATTGCTTTGGAGAGGGCAGCTCTTACCTGAGCATCTGTGATGTCAGGGGGGGCAGCACTCTGCTGGGAGACATATTTGCCCTTTTGGTGTGGTGGGGGGGAGAAGGTAGCAGTGAACCTGTCCACTAGGATGTTGGCAATGTCTGTGTGTTTTGTAATTCGTGTGACATCTTGGATTACCTCTGAGCATATCTGGGTATTACCACCCAGGTTCCTAACATAACTACAGAAAGCCTTGTGATTATCCTCAGTGGCTTGTGGAATCTTCTCTCAAAGATGGCCTTAGACAATCGTATGAGTGCCTGTAGTTGTCTTCTAATACTCATCAGCGATGCCTTCACATTTTGGGAGTTTGTTGTATCATGTAGTGGCTTCATCCTTCTATTATATACTTTGTTTATGACTGGTGTCCAGCACACAGGACGTCTGCCTTTGGAGGATTGGGTCATGCTTTCATATGTGGTTGCATGATCCATGCATTCCTGAATGTGTCCATAGAATGCCTTTATACAGGTATCTGCAGTCTGGTCCATATTTTCAACAGGCCTGGGGCCTTTGAAGGTTTCCACATCATTTATGAGGCATTTGAACATGCTTGACATGAGCTGTTGACTGACGTCCCGCCCTCCAGACTGAGCAAGGTGAGGGTCACATTTAGCTACCTGTCGGGTGATAGAATGTGCCACATAACACAGGCACACAGGTCACTCCACAGCAAGTACAAGTATGAGGCAGTCATTGTCCATGCTGGTGCAAACAACCTGAGACGTACCTCCCTGGACCACATGGAAAGAGACACAGAGGAGCTCTTACAGCACCCTCTCAATCTCAGGACTCCCACACAGCCTTCATGCTCGCACTGGAGAGTATAGATTTCTCTGCAAACACCATCATACTGGGTGACGTCAGCTACCCAAACATAGACTGTGAACATTACACAAGCCACAATACCCAAGCTCTAGGGTTCCCATAAATCAGACACTCTTTAGCTATGGAACAGGTAATCAACCTTCCCACAAGAGGGGCAGATATACTAGACCTGATCATCACAAACATGAGTACAAAATGCTCACCACTGGAAGTATATCCCTCATTGTTGCAATCGAACCATATACTAATCACACTGGAGTACTGGATCCCCCACATATGCAAACCTCGAACACATCGATGTGTGTATGGGAAATGCCCCTATTAGCAACTGTGACAGTACACTACAGGATGCAGATTCCCGTTTTGAAACACTGATGATGTCAGGACTCTATAACTATATTACCTGAATTAAAGTCCTCCAGTAACTCGTATAGCACGCTCCGCTAATGCGTCTTTCTCCGGTGTCATAACATGGTTAGGTAGGGGTTTGAATCCTGCAAAAGGAATGTATGTGTGTTAGTAAGAGTGGGGTTTGTGTGTGTGTGCATAATGCTGGGAGGGATAAGTGCCTTTTGCCAACTGGGAGAACACACTACAGGGTGCACATTCCTCCTCCTACACACAGATGATGTCAGCACCCTCTAAGTACAGCATTACAAAGGATTTCTCCCACTAATGCAAATAGCACACTCTGCTAATGTGTCTGCCTCTACTGTCATAACACAGTTAGGTAGGGGTTTGAATCTTGCAAATGGAAAGTATGTGTTTTACTGTGGGTGGGGTTAGTGTGTGTGCACAATGGTGGGGGTGGGATGTGGCTTTTGCCAAATGGGGCTATGCACTGCAGGGTGCACATTTCCCTTAACAAGCAGTGATGTTGACAGCACCCTATACAAACAAAACTACAAGAGAGAAGGTGGTGGTACCAATAACACATGTAAGGTAACACTTCTTCAAGTAATGTCCACAAAACGAAGTAGGATAAATGAACAATCCTTTTACTCTATACAAACAACATGACAACAGACAACTGCCAGTACTCAGTATAGTGTTACATGCTACTGTAACACGCATGTACCAGAATATACCTAGATAGTGTTTTGAAGCCTGAATGTGGCAAGTGTGTGGATGTGGGATGTGTCTGTGTGTGCATTTCCGTATGGGAAACATGTTTGATGTGGCAATCAGGGTACCACAGTACCTGATGCACAGTACACCTTTGAACTAATGAGGTTGCCTGCACCCTGTGAGTACAGGTAGAGAGGAGGAAATCGGTAGTAATCAACATAGTGCACTTCTCAAATGTGTACCTGTCATGTATCGACAGCTACTCATGTAGGATAATAAATAATGGGAATGGCAGGTGAGCGATTGCATGTGTGGGGGTATCAGGGTGTGTGTAAATGCATGTGTGACAGAACAGATACATATAGCTGAATCTACATAACAGCACAAGATGCGCATTCCCATAGTCAATGGTAGCATGTGATGGTGTGCAGCTGGTACACTTTGGTAAGTAGTATGGGTGCAGATAATTGAGGACATTCATACAGTTACTGCAGCAGGACTGCTGGGATATACACACAATCATAGTGGAACAGTGAACAGTTACCAACATGTTACTACTTATACACATCTATGTAGTCACCCTGTGCATCAGCAATGTGTTTACCTTTTCCTGCACCAATGTTGTAGTATGCAGGAGGTGGCACAGTGTCATCATATGCACAGGGTGTGGGTAGGTATGCCCAAGCCAGCCACTGGTAACACCAATTGACATGTGTGTGTATGTGTGTTTGTGAGGGGCAGCAGTACAGGGTGGACCAGTGTTGGTGCAGTGTGTGTGTGTATTTGTTTGCCCTAGGTGTTACATTTCTGCATGTGTGTAAGCATGCACACAGTCCCACATAATGGCTGCCATGTACAGGGTTTTGTGGACAGCCACAGACTGCACCTGTCAGGTCATCCAGATCAGTGTCTGTGGGCACGGACACGGTACCTGTGCCTGGCAGGCGTGCTACTGGCCGTATCCGGTACTAACCCAGACTGGGTACTGTCATCAGAAGTGGGGGTGTGTTGACTGGACACAGTTCCCTGTTGGGACTGTCCAGAGCCACGTGCACGTGGTCTCCTGGGGCGTCCTGATGACAGCACAGACCCAGCATTGCTGGGGCTGGTGCTGGCACTTGAGGTGCATGAATGGGCCTGTTGTCGTCCGCGGCCATTGCCAGCTGGTGCTGTTGCTGGCATACGGCCATGTCGACATTGCAAACGCACACCATCGCCCTGGCCCATGGACATCTTGTTATGGAGCAGCTGTTGTATGTCCCCACAACGTCTGTCAACGACATCTGTGAAGTTACGGATAGCATTCGCAACGTCACGCATGCCGTCTGTCATGGCTGTGCGACATGCTCTCAGCTCCCTCAGACCCTGTCTGGTGTACCTTTCCATACGTGCCTGTGCCTGCATAACAGTCCTCCACATTGGTGGCAAAGTACCACATAGGTGTTAGGCCATTGAGTACAGAAGACGTAATTGGGGACCTGGGGAACAAACATGATAGCAATCTGTCATTTGTCAACCACATGGCCAACGTGGATTGAAAGACATGTTATATAGCCCAGCTAATCATGAGGGATTCACATGTACGGCAGGGGAGGTCATTGTGCCTCTTTACTCATCCATCATCAGGCCTATAATTGCGTACAATGCACCTTTTGGGATGTACCTAACCAGATACCTACAGCAACTGGTAAAGGCCAACAGTACCTCATCAAGAGGATCAAAGGGCTCAAACAGATGCCATATGCTGCCCAGTTAAAGGAAATCCAGCTGTACTCAGTGGCATACTGCCTGTTCAGAGGCAATCTGTGCCTGCCATATACAGCCATGTCCAACCCAGAAGTAATGAACATGCTGCACCTCAGGAAATCAGAGTCCCATACAGCCACACGCTCAGGAGACCTGAACCTCAGCACTGACATAAATAGGACATGCTGGAGGTCCATATTCCTAACCCAGAGGCTCCCTTCACTCTGTAATGAACTCACACTACAGGTTAGGCAGAGTCCCTCATTGACCCTCTTCCATAGGAATCTGAATGGGTGGATGGAGATCATAGTTGTACCCCAGGTATCACTTCTATGTCACTGTTAGACAGAGGCACAGTATACTAACATCGGACAAGGGCATAGCAGCATAGATTGTGATTGGGTGGCAAAAGACAAACACATTCTACTAGGCTTATCAATGCCCTAGGGCAAATAGCCTAGTATGAACCTATGAACCTATGTGTACTGCTATAGTACTTCTGCCATATGTTGCATATGTGTGTGTTGTGGGGGATGCACAGGTAATGGCCAGATATTTCTGCACAGGCGACACGTCTGAAACACTCTGTGTGTTCATCCCTACATACTGGATGTGTGTTGCCATCCAACCCTGTGATGTGGACACACATTACTCAGCCTGGATATACATATCCCAACAACACCACAAGCACAGTACACTACCTTGCTATGTATGCATGTAATTACACAGTTATTCACTAGTTAGGACTGTGATGCTATCCATGCAGCCCATTGGGCCAGTGGAAGCCACAACACACACTGCTGGCCCCTTTGCAAAAGCTTACCACAGACATCCCACATACTGCATGTACTGTGCACACACATATCTAACCCGGAACGTATGCACACCACTTACTTATCCTGTCCAGTGGACTACAGATACAGGCACATTGTATAACAATTGCAGGAGGCTACTGCAGCACAGGGCAGATTCACATGAAGGCAAGGCATCTGAGGTCAGCAGTGTTAAGATGCTTCACATTCACCAAATGCACAGATATTGGCAACATTGTTGCAGACAGTTTAGGTGCAGGCACCCCCCCCATTCTCCTACACAAGTGGAATTAGTTATCACAGATGACTGTAACCTCCCTATCCTCTCACATGTCCAGGTGAGGGCCACCCTCAACATTGCAGAACACATAGCATCACTGTTACGAAATGGTATCCCTGGATGTGTGCTACGTTCACCCCTGGAGGACATAGCACCACATGACAGACTGATATTAATCCCTGGCCATGCTACAGGATATGTACCTGAACAGTGCCATACATACACAGTGGTCCCACACCAATGAGGAGTAACCTCTACTGACCCTGGTAACTACTGCATCATATGCACAACTGGCCTTGTGTTCTAAGCTATGGAAGTTTTAAGTATGGGCAACATGTACAGCAATATTACATATGTATATATTTCAGGACTATGTACACACAACCTATCTCATGGACATACCTATAGATAGTGAACTATGATACATTTGGAGGTGTCACAGTAAACACAGTATTAACCTGCTACTTTGCACTACCTGTGTTTGTGGCAGCTGTTGCTGTGCCAGTGGTGCTGCTTGCTGCTTGCTGTTTGCTGCTGCTGCTGGTGGTTTTGCTGCTGGCTGTCTGTATATATATTTTTTATTTCTCTCTCTGTCTCTCTCTCTCTCTTTCTCAGTAGGTTTTGTGCAATGACTGTATTGCATGTGTGGAGTGTGGGTACTGGATGCTTTTGTAGGTATCTGCATAGGTCCACGTGATGGCCTCTGCACCAGTTGTAAGGCAGCATTGGCTAATTGCATATAGCCAGTTGTGTACTGATTGCATGTCTCACTGTGATTTCAGGACAGTGCTATAAAAGTGTATGTGAGATAGGCGTTGCCCTTTCAGATTGTAAGGGCGTGGACCATGCTGGTATGCTGTTGACAATTTTCTGTGAGTGTGAGGTTAGTACATCTCTCATGCTTCATGCTGTGTTGTGAATTCAGGTTGCTGCATTTCTCTCGCCTGTTCCCTGTAGTGAGTGTGTATGCATACTGACACCTATGACTATATTTCATATGTATTGCTATATATACATATGTGTACATATACATACTTTCATATATGTACATTAGCTGACAATATTGGGTACAAGCTAACAATTAGCAGGGCTGTTTCTGTTAACACTACACTAGTATGGGAATCCAGTAATTGGGACAGTAAAAGTCTGCCTGACATGCTTTGGGTAGTACACATACTATATTGCCTTTATCTTCATTCCTACTATTACATGTTCCACTTATTTAGCACTATATTCCTGTATGAGAGTCATGGCTTACTGGTAGGTCATACAGACTAGTGTTACAATGGTCTTGTGGTAGGGCCTACTAGTATGCTTATATTTTGCTTTCAAATTGAGTATAGGGCCTATCAATCAGAGTGCTAGGGGCACCTTTAAGCAGTTAAAGGGGTTAGTAGGTCTCACAGGAGTCAGGCTGTGTTGCAGATTCTGGTTGCTGCATTTATCTTCACTGTTTCCTGTAGTGAGTGTGTATGGATACTGACACCTACCACTATATTTCACATGTATTAATATATTTATATATATATATATATATATATATATATATATATATATATATATGTGTGTGTGTGTGTGTGTGTGTGTGTACATATAATACCTTCATATATGAACATTACCTTACATTATTATGTAGAGGCTAACAATTAGCAGGGCTGTTTCCATGAACACTATACTAGTGTGGGAATCCAGTAGTTCAGGCATTACATATCTACCTGACATGCATTGGGTAGTACACATCCTATATTACCTTTATCTTGATTCCTACTATTACATGTGATATTTATTTCAGCACTATGTTCTTGTATGAGAGTTATGTCTTAGTGGTAGGTCATACAGACTAGTGTTACCAAGGTCCTGGATTTGGAACTGACAGTAGGAATTTTTTCTTTCAAACTGAGTATAGCACCTGTCAATCAAAGTGCTGAAGGCACCTTTACGCAGTTAAAAGGGTTATTAAGTCTCACAGGAGTCAGGCTGTGTTGTAGATTGTGGTTGCTGCATTTATTTTCACTGCTTCCTGTAGTGAGTGTGTGTGAATACTGACACCTACCACTATATTTCACATGTATTTATATATATATATATATATATATATATATATATATATATATATGTGTGTGTACATATAATAGTTTCATATATGAACATTACCTCACATTATTATGTACAAGCTAACAATTAGCAGGGTTGTTTCCGTGAACACTAAACTAGTGTGGGAATCCAGTAATTCAGGCATTAAAATCTACCTGACATGCTTTGGGTAGTACACATTCTATATTACCTTTCTATTGATTCCTACTATTACATGTTATATTTATTTTAGCACTATGTTCTTGTATGAGAGTCATGGCTTAGTGGTAGGTTATACAGACTAGTGTTACCAGGGTCCTGGGTTCGAGACTGACAGTGGGAATTTATTTTTCTTTCGAAATGAGTACAGGACCTGTCAATCAAAGGTGCCAAAGGCACTTTTAAGCATTTAAAACCAGGTCTGCACTCGTTTGCGCGGAGCTCACGCATGCGCACTGGCGTTGAGCTCCGCGCACACAAGCGCACACCCGTGCTATTTTCTTTGAAAGAAAAGAAAAAGGGGTGACAGGAAAGTGGTGAAAAAGGGGTCACAAAGAGGGTAAGACAGCAGGGAAACAAGCTTGGTATTTGCAGGAAGGATGTAGGTGAGACCCATAGCTGCCCATGTCTTTCTCAGCAACAGCTGTGCATTTGCATGCAATTTGGTGTGACATTTGGAACCTTCCACCCCTGAGAGAGGTGTCAGGACAACATTAATACCTGTTGTACAGCCAATTGTAATTAACAGTTTCGATGTCCAGTGGACATGTGTGCAACATGGACAGCTATGTATGGGGCGTAATTTTTTTGTGGGTACAGAGTGCCCTTTTTTTTTTTATCAGGTGAGAGTGGTATGTCAGGTGAGGTAGTCGGTATAGCTGGGGAGGTAGGTTGGGTAGGTTAACAGACAAGACAGACAAGACACATACAGGGGCGGTGTATGACACATGTGGGGGGTTACACAATTGACGGGGACGGAGGTTGGGATATCCATGGCACATGAGCCCACAGATGGCAACAGTGGAACTGATATCCCCACCCATAGGCAGTTGCCACTGTTCCTTCACAGCCCAGGACAGGGCTGTGCTAGGGGCTGTGCAGGCGGGACAATGGGCAAGCCCGTAAGCTGTGCCACCCGGGCCTCAAGCTGGCGTAGGGGCCCAAGGACAGAGTCTTGGATCTCCCTTCGCACCACACCTTGGAGGGTGAGGGGACGTGCTCCTCCAGCCACGCTTGCAGAGGGGGGACGGGCCCCATCCCCTGCAGCACTTCCACCCGAAGGTGGCACAGGGCCACTGGAGGAGGGTCCAGCCTGGGCACTAGTGCCAGGTGCACTCGCCAGCTGAGGTGGGAGAGGTGGGTCCGCTGGGACCTGCCTTCCCAAGCATTCTAGGTTTGTGTGTATGTTATGTTAGTTTGGGTTAGTGGCATATTATTCCATTCAAATTAGTTGTAACAGCATGCATTGGTATTCACATTTAACAAACACCCAGATATTAACACCATTGAACAACGGGCATATCAATATCACATGCATTATTTGAACAGAAATACACAATTAAACAACATGCAGGGTTGATTAATGGCAACAGGCCATCAGGTTTGCCGGTTTGCAGGTATGACCAGGGCACATGCAACAACACACATGCATATATTTTTGAAACAGGACAAATGTCCATGGTTAATGAAATGTTCACATACCAATATTTAGCGTTTTTTTTATTTGCAATTATAGGGTGGGGTGGAGAAAGAAAATGATGACACATTCATAAATTATACATTCATATACATTTGTAATAGAAACAAAATTAACATGTGGGTGATACTTTCCCACTGATTCTTACTTGACTGTCAAGCTAGACCTGTTACAGATACATCACTATCCTGGTTATTTTGAATTTGATCAGATACATCATCCTGCTACACTTTCATGACAGGGCAGGGGACAGCTATGGATGTTTAGTATGTCAGACAATCATTCATTCTATCTGCAAATTGCTGACGGTGATCACCATATACAGAGTTTGCCCTGAACATTCAAGAGTCAGACACACTGAAATCAGTTTGGGATGTTAAGTTTTAATTCCCACATGGATTTATTTCTGTAGAACCACACTGAAGCTTATATATTCAGGTGCTATTACTTCATTATTCATTGATACGTGACCCTTTCTGTCACTCTCATACATCCTGCAATTTCACAGTTCAGGTTGGTACTTCTAGGCTTTGTTCACATATTAGACCTGTGGGGATTCCAACACTTTCCAGCAGACTCACTTCTGTCATGATTCAGCATTTCAACAGGGGGTATATCTCACCTGTGATTACCTCAGCTTCTGAAGCTGTACTCTTGAGACTACTGCAGGTTATACTACATTTAATTGATGGTGGGACATCTGTATTACAGCACTATTTATTTCTATCACTTATATTCCCAGTTTCACTTGCATACTGATGAACATGTTGTAGCCATATCTGCAGACTTTTACTTGCTGCTTGCACATTCTATTACTTTTAATCAATACACTGCAGTGTTCTGCTACGTGCTACACTATAATATTTATTTACAAGTACTAGGTGGGGTTACTGACCTGCATGGTGGCGCAGCCGCACCAGCCTCCGCTCATGTGCCATTCGATTCGCAGAGCGGACACCTGCAGCTGTAATACAAAACAAGTAATATTGGAATACACATCTCCTTGGTATCAGCTAGTTGAATTCCTTACATACATAAGTAAAATGTAACTTACTCAGTAGTGGGGCGTTGGGCATATCCCGGGCCTCCTGGATCCATTGGGCCAACTGGTCTTGCTTACGTCGCTTCAGGTCCGCATGGTGGTGACAGACCTGCTCACCAGTGCGTGGAATGCCAGTAGCACTGGTCAGATCATGAGCCAACTGGTCCCATGCCTCCACCCTGTATGCTCCCCATGAGACCTGGCCCTGCATGAGTTGGGCCTCATGATGGTGAACTAGGAGCCAGACCATGTATCTGGACTCCTCAATGCCCCACCGCTGTGCTCGAATGCAACGTTCCTCCCCTACTCCACTCATTCTGCCTGCAGGTCTATTCTACAATCGTTTATGCTGTGTATTCCCGCCTATGTGGCTTATATATGCCGATTTTCCCACACATTTCTATGATTGGCCGGTTCAGAATTGTATCTACTTCACAGAAACTGCTTTATCATGCTCCATTTTGGCTTATATCCTATTTATATGCTATTTCTGCATTTCTAAGTACTGCTGTCATGGTTTAGTACCTTGACTCTAGTGCATGGTATCCTGGGTTCGAATCTGACCACTGACTTTTAAATTTTATGACTGTCTGGAAATGACTTCAGGACCTGTCAATCAATTATGCCAAAAGCACATTTAAACACTTTAAAACCAGGTCTGTGCTCGTTTGCGCGGAGCTCACGCATGTGCACCGCCGGTTAGCTTGTGGGCGCGTTGCGCAAACGCTGGATTAAACATTAATTGGCTAGTAACACACATGTTAAATGTAGTGCAGCTAGTTGCACACAGTTTGAGCCTGTTAAACCAGTCCTTAGCTATGGGCAAGCAGTTTGCAGTTTGTGAAACACTACTTAGCTATGGGCACTCTGTCTCACTGCAGTTTAGCTATCAGTACATTTCTAAATATTTTTATTATTGTATTACTTGAAAACATATGCTCCATTTCATTCCATTTTACAAAAGGGAATACTTTTACATTTGTACAATACTGTCAGGTGCCTTTTTAGTGCTTATTTAAAAAAAAAAGAGGCTGTTGTGTGGGCTCGAACCTTGCCTGCTCTCAAGCCGACAACTCTACCGCTATGCTATTACTTCTTGGCTTACTTTGCATATTTAGTTCTTATATCCTTTTCCACTGATTCCTAATTGCAGTTGCGCTAGTGGCACACCCGCTCACATGAGCGCACACAGTAGCACACATTTACGGGGTTTAAAAAAAATAAAACATTTTTATTTTCATTTTACAACATCTGCTCACTTTTTACATTGCTGGTCTGTGGGGGCATGTGTTTTGTAGTGTGGTTATTCACATTTCCATGGCTTCCCTCGTGGCTGTTTACTTTCAGCCATTCTAGACTTCTGGGGGCGTGTCTACGGACACGCCCCCTACTCTCTTACACGGACCGTGTAAGAGTTACAGTGTGATTCAGCATGCCTCATGCACCTCATGCATATGCATGACATGCTGACATCACACCGTTTAACTGCAGCCTCCGTGTAAGAGTTATAACTCTTACACGGAGGCTTCCTGAATCCTGCCCAGTGTCTTTTCAACATCTACTTCTTAGTAACCTTGTAACAGTGTGGTATTTTATAGAAACGTCGCAATTAGCATGTTTATTTCCAACATGCCTATTTTTTAAGCTTAATAGAGTGCTGATGCTTTATACGGTGTATATATTATGTCGTGTTTGAAGAACATTTAATGTGTGCTCCGATATAAACTGCGTGTATGTTTATGTGGTTTACATTTTGCTATTTTAGTTATTGTTTATCAATATTAAATATTTAATTTCAAGGTGTATACATTCATTTATTTATACGCTCTTGTGCATTTTATTTATTATGTATTGATTACGTGCACTCTAGTGTGTTTTAGCAAGTCTTGCGTATGGCTCTTTAATTTGTGAGACGTACTTTATTAGTACACTCATTGATTGGTTAAAACATTTGAATTTTTGAGCGGAAAGTTTTTAAAAAAAGCTTGGACTGTCTGTTCGTCTTTTCTGAAGAAGTCTTCTGATTCAGGAGGACAAAAACGTTGTTGTTTTTTTAATAAACTTAATATACGTTAAAAAGTACATTATCAAGTACGTTATCTGGTCTGTTTTGGCAGTTTGCTGCGTGGAGTTTCCTTTCGCTTTTGCTGTTCAGCTTATTATTTTATTTATTTCACATTTGTTAACCAGGATAGTCCGACTGGACAGCAAGGGTCCGTTTTCAGCGGAGTCCTGGGAAGAAAAGCTCCAACACAATTAGAAGAAACATAATGCAATTTACAATAATATGAGATAAACAGTTGCAGATTACTTCAACATAGTATAAAACATTACAAGATGCCTACAATAAGTCAGAGCATATATATATATATATATATATATATATATATATATATATATATATATATATATATATAAGTTTGCAGGTGGATGTCATAATATAAAGATATTTCAGTTAATAGCAATGAGTATTCTATTACTGGATAAAAGATGAACATTTTTATACAAAATGAGCATGGAAGTTTGCAGTATTCCACTGATGGATGGATGGAAGAACAGATGATTATTTGTACAAATATTTACAATATTTACATAGAACATTGAGATGCAATCAGATGAGTATTGTACAGTCTGAAGAGCGACCCTGAGTTGTAAAAACTGTATTGTACAGTCTGAACAGCAACCCTGAGTTGTAAAAAAGGTTTCCGTGTAGTAGTGTGTTGTTTTATGGTGGTTTGTTACAGTTGCATAGATGGTTGAAGCAGAGATATGATTTTAGGACAGTCTTAAAGGAGAATGTAGAATTTAGAAGTCTAAGGTCAGGAAGAAGGTTTTTCCAGTTTTTGGCAATTTCATGGGCAAAAAGCAATTCCCCTGAGTTGTTTTAGCAAGAGATGGTTTCAATTAAGGCTTTGTTGCTAGAGCATAGTTGCCTATTAGGATTGTGGAAGTTAAGACGGTTGTTCAGGGCAGGTGTTTTTCAGGGTAGCACAGTATTTGGTGGGCTAAGCTGAGTTAGTGATATTTTAGTAGGTTGGGGAATTCTAGCCAGTGTAGGGTGTGTAGGGTATGGCAATGGTGGGAATGTGACAGCACTGGTGGTGAATCTGGCAATTTTGTTGTAGCAGGTGGAGAGTTTGTTTAAGTGAATTTTATTTAGGTTTGTTAGTGAGGGAGAAGCATATAGCAGTGTGGACAAAAAGATGAGTTCTAGATATGGCAATATGAGATTCTGAGGTAAGGTACCTTTTGCATCTGTAGAGGGAGCCCAGTTTTTTGTGGACCTTAGAGATGGTTGTTGATATGTGTTTATTAAATTTGAGTTGTTGGTCAATGGTGATTCCTAGGAGTTTTGCCTCAGAGACTGGGGTGATTTGAGTGTTATTGGTGGAGAATATGGAAAAGGGGAGGTTAGTGGATTTGGTTGAGTGGAACAACATGAGTTTTTTTGGGGGGTTAAGTATAAGTTGTGAGTTATTGAGCCAGTTCCCAATTTCAGTGGGCTTTTTGCTGAAGAAGTTGGATGCTGGGTGTAGATCATATGAGGATTGTGTCATTAGCATATTGAACTATACTGGCTTTTGTGGTAGCTAGATGGAGTTGGTTGGTGAAGATATTAAAGAGAAGTGGGCCAAGGATAGAACCTTGGGATATGCCTAGGGTGACTGGGAGTGGAATGGATAGGCAGTTTATCCATTTGACAGACTGGTGTTGTTTGCCTAGGTAGCTTTCGAACCAGAGCAGAGTGGGGGTGTTGAAGTTAAGGTCAGAGAGACAGGTTAAAAGATTTTTGTGAGATACCATGTCAAATGCCTTCGATAAATTAAGGAAGGTAGTGGAGACAAGTTTACCTTGGTTCCTGTAGGAATTTATAGTGTTGTGAATCTGAGTAGGGCAGTGGAGGTACTGCGTGATGGGCGGAAGCAATGTTGGGTTGGAGAGAGAAGGTTGTTGAAGAAGAGGTGAGAGAGGATTTGGTGATGTATGCATCTCACTAGAATCTTTGACAGGGGTGAAAGAATTGCTATTGGGCGATAGAGTTTGGAAAAGGGTCCACCTTTGTGAAGGGGAATGATGAAAAAGGCTTTTCACAAGGTTGGCATGTTATTTTCGGTAAAGGATCTGTTAATTAGTAATGAAATAGGATAGGCTATGACTGTGGATGCAAGATGATTGTTTAGCTGAGAATTAAGGGAGCAGAGGTCAGACTGAAACTGGGTTTGAATAGTTGAATGTGAGGGAGTGGATTGAAGAATAACCATGACATCTGCATAAAAAGTAATAGGAAGGTTAGGGAGATCAGAGGGCAGCTTGTTAACAAAGTCTGAAAACAAAACTGAGTTGAGTGCAGATCCCTGGGGCACTAGTCTGGTAAGGGGTGCTGTCAGTGGTAGAAATGGGCCTGTTTTGACTCTGAAATACCTACTTGTTAAGAAATGTTGGAACCAGGTAACAGTGTTAGGGTAACCCAAATTTCTTGGAGGGGTTGAAGCAGCAGGAAGTGGTCATTTAGATCAAAAGCTTTAGAGAGGTCAGTAAGGAGAGCTCCTGAAAGGTTTCCTTTATCCATGTTGAGAAGAATCTCATCTGTAAGTGACCATAGTGCTTTCATTGTACTCCAGCCAGCTCAAAATCCATGCTGTGTAAGAGTGGGGAGATGGTATTATTGGATGTACGTGGTCAGTTGGTTGTAGATTAGTTTTTCAAGTATTTTCCCAAGTGTAGAGAGGAAGGAGATAGGGTGAAAGAGGGAGGTATTTACTGGCTAAGGCTGTTTAGGAAGGTGTCTAACCAGAACAGTTTTCCATATTTCTGGTATTGTATTTTGAATTAAGCAGATGTTATAAATATGTAGAAGAGCTGTGGTAAGGAAATCTTTGCAGAGTGATATAAACAAAGGGGCTAGATTTTGTACACCAGGGGTGCATCCAGGTTTATGTTTTCTAGAAGAGGAACAATATTTTTTGTATGCAATTTTCTTAAAATAGAAGGGGGAATAAAAGGAGGGGACTAGGTGAGTTGTGTGGGGAGGGAGAGGTTGCAGTACTAAGGAGGTAGCTGAATTCTTTGAGAAAATCAAAGGTTGAGAATTAGCCTTGAGAGGTCTGGCTTTGAGGCGCCTTCCCAAATGAAATGGTACTGACAATGGGATAATTGTTTTATTCCTCCAAGTATCACCTTGACAGGTTTACAATGGAATTGTCCACTCTTCTGAGTATGTCTTGAGTGCAAGAGTGTATTGTGTATTAATTGTAGTATACCATTTACCTGCTTAGCTTAGAACTTTTTTAATAGGAGCTCATGGGCTTCCTCATCAGTCCAACAACACCCAGTATGGATTATCATGCATGGCTTCCTCTAATAACATGAATCATGGGAACGTGCCATGGAATTTCATCAGATTATTGAACATTTCATATTCTCTAAGCTCATTTTCTCTACAACTCATATGTTAACGTATGTATTTGAAACAGTAGAATTAAGCAGTTCTATTCAAGACTATTCAAGACCACCACAACCAGAGAAAGAAATCAAGTACAGATCACAGACTACTAGACTCTAGAAATCAGAGACCCCAAAAGGAGTACTTTTGATGAGTTATTTTTAAATAATTTGTTTTTTCAGTACATTCCATTTCACTGCATATTGATCTCCACCTATCCCTACATATTCCATCATTACAAGTGCCAAAGAAAATAACTTACCACCACATTCATGAACCACATATAATGCAAAGTCTTCACAGCTATTTTCAACCTGGAATATCAAAAAGAGGGAAATAGAATAAGTGGGCACATACTTTTTATTTGTACAAAGCATTTTATGCATTTTTTATTACCACTCACTCGAAATTTGTTAAGTAGAAGAGTCAGAACCTGTGGTGTAGTCATGCTACTGTTAACACGGACATTCGTTACTGAGCCATAGGCAGGTGTGAAAACTGACGTCTGGAAGGCAAGAAGAATAATATAAATGTAAATGTCTGACACTGTTTGCAAATGATAACTTGCAGCTACAATAAACAAAAAAAACACTGCAGTATGTTTATATACTTTTTAGACAGGCAGGTTTATATTTATCAGAAGTGAAATGGACATAGACATTGCCACAAAATATGTGCTGTGTTTATTTATTTATTTACATTTGTTTACCAGGAGTCCATCTGGGACAAAGGCCCATGTTCAGTGCAGGTCTGAGGAGAAAAGCTCCTCATTACAACATTTATAAATTGAACAGCACAGATACAAAAAAAATCTTATGGAGTACAATAATAGCATTAAATATAAAGTACAAGTTAAGTGGTGTATAGAACAATAAGTCATATAATTACTGAAGTAAGATAAAAAAACATTAGTAAAGTACATGTGTATTTAGATATAGAAAAAATGGTGTTATTAGTCAATGCAATATAAGAAGACTAAAATAAAATAAGAGGAAGACATTGTGTATATTTTTTCCAGAGTAGAGTGTTAGCATGTGGGAGAAAGGGTGTAGAAGCATTTTGTTTTATCTTCCTGGTGTGGTACAGGAGCAGAGCCAACTGCAAGTTAGGTGATCTTTGAGGAGCATTTTGAATTTAGAAAGGTTAGCTGTGTGAAGTATATGTTGGGGTATAGAGTTCCATGTTTTAGCTATCTGTTTGGAGAACAAAGCATCTCTGTAACTGTTGTTTTACTTTAGCAACCTCCAGTAACAATTTGTGATGATCAGCGGGATCAGTTGGAATAGGGTTGTTCTTAGTTTTTGAGGGCAGGGCAATTGCCAAGTTGGAGTATGATGGTATGGGCAATGGTAAGCTGGTTAAGAGTTAAGAGGTTAGAGAGTTCAAGCCGGCTTAGTTGCTGGAGGGCTATGCATTGGTGTGATCTGTTTGTGTGGTTTGTAGCAAATATGGCTATTTTACTGTAGCAGGACTCTAATTTGTGCATGTTGTTTTTTCTTATGTTTATAAGAATTGGGGAGGCATATAACAGGATGGACAGCAAATGTGTTCTGACTATGACATGCATGAAGGTTTGGGTAACATACAGGATGGATCTGTAGAGTGAGCCCAGTATGATGTGTACTGTTTTGATTGTCTGGGCTATGTGCATGTCAAATTTGAGTGCTTTGACAGTTCTTACTTCTAGCAGTTTTGTGTGGTCGACTGGTTTGATTTTGGTGTTTCTGGGAGTAGATAATGACTGGAGTGGAAGGCTGAGCTGTTTTGTGATTTGTAAATAGCACTAATTTGGTCTTGTTGAGATTAAGTATTAGTTGATTGGTTGATATGTATTGTTCTATGTCAGTGAGAGATTTTTGAATAGTTTGTAGAAGCTCGGGGAAGGAAGTAGCTGCACAGATTAGTGCTGAGTTGTCTGCATATTGTATTGTAGTTGCTGAGTTTGTGGCTTTACTGAGGTTATTGGTAAAGATGGAGAAAATAAGTGGTCCAAGAATGGAGCCTTGTGGTACACCCACTGAAAATGGGAGGAGGGTGAGATTTCATTTTGCCATTTGACTGCTTGTCTTTTGGACAAGCAGCTTTGGAACCATGATATGGCGGTTGCGGAGAGGTTGAGGGGGCAAGGACATTGAGTAATTTTAGATGGGAGGCTATGTCAAATACTTTTGACATGTCAAGGAAGATGGATGCAACAATTTGTCCCTTATTTCTGAATTATTGACTTCTGTTAAGCTTATAAGAGCAGTTGTGGGGCTGTGTTTAGGTCTAAAGCTATGTTGTATATTTGATAGAAGGCTATTGTTTCATAGGTATGTCAATAGTTGCATATGTATGCATGTTTTGAAGATTTTTGCCAGTGGTGGGAGTATAGCAATGGATCTGTAGTTAAATAATTGGGTAGAAGTTCCATCTTTGTGTAAAGGGATAATGTAAGAGATTTTCCAAAGTATTGGGATGTATTGTTCAGAGATGGAACAATTTGTTAATACTGAGACAGGGTAAGCTATGGAGTTGCCTGTTATTTTGAGAAAATCATTGGGTAGGAGGTCAGACGCAAGTGATGATTGTTTTAGTTTGTTGAGGAGTTTTTTTATGTAGCTAGTCTGGATAGGAGTAAAGTGAAAGAGTTGGATTGGAAATATGTGGTAGGGGAAATGGTTAATGGGGTGTCATTGTTAGAGATTTATTGAATTTATGAAATGAAGATTAAATTGGGCAGCTATGTTATTAGCTGAGTTAAGAGAGGATGGGGATGGAGTGATGGATTGAGAGGGGTTTAAGAGTTTTATGGAGCTCCAAAATTTGGGGGGTTGTTATGGTCTTTTGTTGGATTATTGTAAAACAGTTTTTTTGTCATTTTTGATTTGTGTTTTGACTCAGTTTCTTACCTGATGCTAATTTAACAGAACAGTTTGTCTCTTGGTTGCTTGGTATTGACACCAGGCTGTATCTCTGTCTTTCATGAGCTGTTTATCATATGTGGTTAGCCATGGGGTTGATTTAGCCTTTGTTCAGATTTTTCTTAGGGAGCTAGATTATTAAGTATTTTAAGGAATTTGTTGTTGAAGTAATTGACTGCGTCATTTAGATGGAGATGTTTTAGAGGGGACCACTTGCATTGTATGAGGAGGGTGTTGAAGGTTTTGGTGGAAAATTTTCTTTTGTTCCGAATTTGTTTGCAAATGATACTTTGTGGGGAAGGCTTTGTGCCTAATAAGATAAGTGGGTGTATGGTCACTGAGTGTGTCAAGGAGACAGCTGGAGTGCTGATATAGTAAGGGCCTATTTGTTAGAGTTCAGTCTAGAATGGATAGCTTGTTGCTGTGTTAATCTCATCTAGTAGGAGAGGAGATTATTTGGGAGAAGCTGAATAAGTTAATTTCGTTGGTTGGGTTAGTGAAGGCGCAGGTTGACCAATCTAGGTTGAAATCACCTAAGATAATTGTTTCTTGATTAAAAGTGGATGCTGTTCAATTGAGGAGATTTTCTATTGGTGAAGTATTATTACCAGGGGGTATATTGAGTGCGATGATGGTAATGCTTTTGTCAGGGTTTAGCTGGAGTTGGGAGATTAGTATCACTGTGTTACAGTTCAGGGAGTTGTCTTTCAATTCTATTTAGCTTAAGTGTGTCTTTGTAGACAATTGCAATGCTGATGCCATGTTTCTGAAGTCTGTCGTGTCTATGGATATTGTACCCCTATGGTACTATCTCACTGTCATTTATGTGTGGTTTTAACCAGGTCTCTGTTATGATTGCTATGTCAGGGGATTACTGGGTCATGGCCAAGTGGAAATGTACAATTTTGTTTAGAATGCTTCTTATGTTGATATTGATGATTAGGAGGTTGGAGCTACTTGGATTGTGTTTGAAAGAGTTTTGAACATTGGGGTTATTGCCTTGGTGAGATGGGAATGTTTGGGATAGTGAGCCTGAGTTAGGGTGTATATTCCCTGCTGTTTAGAGAAAAAATAAATTGTATGGGGATATGTGGGAGAGTCTGGATCATCATTTAAACAGTTTATGACTATATGTGGGATTGTTTGCATTAGGGTGTGTTTAAATGAGAAAAGTTCTGTGAAAGAATTGTGATATTGCAGTGTAAGTATTAATAGTATTTGCTAGAGAAGTGGTGTGTAGTGTTGTGACATTTGTTTGTCATGGTAGGTTGTTAGTTGATAGGTTGTTGCTAGGAGAGTAATTAGTAGCTAGTGTATGTATATATATATATATATATATATATATATATATATATATATATATATATATATATATATATATATATATATATATATATATATATATATATATCATCTTAACTGGAGTAGGATAAGATAGGTTATTATGTATGTGGGAGGGTGTTTATATGGTGGGTGGAGAGAGATTAAATTGATGTAATATTAGTTTGTTGTGGTTAAAGATGGGGATAGAGATTGATTGGTTGTTACTAGGTGTGATGCTGGGCTATTGGCTAAGGGGTTGGGGGTGTGTCTACCTATTTGGAATAAGTTTAGGTGTACTGGAGTGGGTGGGAATGGGGGTTGGGAAGGGGAACAGAGTGAGCCCGTGGATAGTGAGGGTGAATGGAGTGGGCTGGACCAGATCCCTGAAACATGAAGAAAAATAAACAATCAATCTCTGGAGCTGTAAGCAGATGAAAAGGAGGAGGAATAACTGACTAATAGAGTATATCTATAAGATTAAACATGGGCAGGAGTGTAGCAGGGGGATTTGATACAGTGGTGTGCTAGTGGCCATTCACAAAGGAGATTACATGCAGGAAATTATTACAGGTTTTGAACATATATTTAGAATGAAGGAGTATTGTTGTACAGGGAACTGGTTTTGATTGGAGAGTTTTTGCTTCAGACTGGTATACAGAGTACTGCTTCATTTACTGCATCAGATATAAAGCATTTAGAATGATGGAGTATTGTATACAGCATGGGAGAGAAGCAGTAGAAGTGCCTGGCAATATGCTGCTTGTTCTACTTTGAGAGTCTTTCTTTCTTTCACTGGAAGTGTAAACGTCTTCACTTCTGAACTACTTGTGACAAAAATGTCTGGATGTGCACATGTACCTAAGGTGCTGGTATACAACATTGCCCATCTTCAATGATATACCAGCTATTTTATTTATTTAGCATTTGTTAACCAGGAAAGTCCAACTTGGAACAAAGCCAATTTTCAGTGGAGGCCCAAGGAGAAACACTCTAGATGCATGTCTTTGTAACATGGGAAGAAACTGGAACACCCAGAGGAAACCCACACAAATGCAGGGAGGATATGCAGACTCCACACAGAAGGCACTCCAGCCAAGAATCAAACCAGAAAACTTCTTGCTGTGAGGTAACAACATTACCACTGCTCCACTGCACTGTCAATAATCATATCAATGAGTTAAACAGTCCCCAATTCCATGAACTGAATTTCTTTATGTGGCCACTAGTACACTTTAGCACCCTCTGTCCCAGAGTTTTGTTATCATCCTTTGCAATTTTATACTAGAGTTCCTCCATTTGATGGCTGTTTGCAATGTTGAGGATGTGCATGAGCTTGTGGAAATGACAGACACTTAGTCCTTAGTGCCACTTAATCTCAGTCAGTTTTACATATCTTAGTAGAAGCCAAATGCATTAAGTAGCATTATTTGTGAAGCTGATAAGTAACTGAACATTTGTATATGCGTTTACTTGCTGGTTTTATCCATTTGGTTCCAACGGCAGGGAAAATCTAATCTTAAGTCACCATCCTGATTCCTGACCTAGTTAATCTCATGGTAATCAATGGCCCAGATGGCAGCAATTCCAGACAACATTATGGAAGACCTAAAAGCTATTATGGACTCCCTAGCAGTATTCACTAAAATGTTCCAACACAGGCATTCTGTATATAGAGAACATCACAACTAATTACAAAACCCAGTTAAATCATGTGCACAATATCTTCCCTGCACAAAACTAGGAAACCTCCAAAAAACAGGGGCTATGACATTGCACGGGAAGTAGACACATTCTGTGATCTATTCCATGAAGGGTAGAATCAGTGATCTAGAAAACAGTCTGGCACAATATGTTTACTGGATTTAACAGAGAAAGCTGAAGGAAACAATCTGAGAAACTCCATTGCCTGGAAATGAAAACTTTTAGACAGTATGGGCTCCCTCAATTATGGAACAAGCCCATTGGATCACATAAGAAATATAATTTTCCCAGACAGTTTATATTCAAATATTTGAGTCACACCAACAGAGAACTCATTCATCAGAAAGCTACATAGGTGAGAACAGTCCTAAAGATTGCAGGATTTATGTCCACCTTGTACTTGTCTAGAGTATGGCCCTTTTCATAAAGTGCTGAGCCCTAGCACCATATCTTCATTATTTCAGGGAGAAAGGGTACATGTTGCAGCTAATAAGGGTATCCAGTCAAATATTTTCAGTCTCTTCTGTAAATGTAAAATTGTTATTGCCCCAATGTTTGATGTAGGAAGGCTCTGTTCTCAGACATGGTGAAGAGCAAAGGGACATCCAGTCACTGACAACCCAAACCTCCAGAAAGAGACAGAAGCCTAATATACCATCTCCTACCAAATCATCCAATGACAAGGGTGAAGGAGTGAGGAAATCCCCCAAGCAAACTTGCAACACTATCAGCATGTTGGATTTCAGGGAAGTCGTTCTGATACAGGTCAGCATCAGGATCAGCTTTGGCCAACCTTCCTCCTCCCCAGCAACCTATAATATGGAAATAGACTTTGCAGAACCAGACATTGAGATGTAGCACTGGAATCACTCAAATCATCCTGAATAGATGATTTTTACCTCATTAAAGGCTCAGCAGCATCCCATAGCACAGAACTGAATAGTTCCTTTGACTGAAAGCTTCTCCCTCTTCGAACCCATTCATGAAGGCCTGGCTTCAGTTTGAGGATAGCCTCATTTTGAGCTCAGTGAACCACCCACAACTAAAACTGCTTTAGGAATTTATGAATAATGTTATTTAGTCTTTCTTTGACATTTTTTGTAATAAAACTTAGAACATATGTAGTGGGCAATAGTGGGTAATTCTGTTGATGGCTAGT
Source organism: Protopterus annectens (assembly GCF_019279795.1). Classification (NCBI taxonomy): domain Eukaryota; kingdom Metazoa; phylum Chordata; order Ceratodontiformes; family Protopteridae; genus Protopterus; species Protopterus annectens. The sequence continues at coordinate 963,824,593 of NC_056748.1, forward strand.
ACATGATTTGCAATATTGGAAAGAAGTTCAGATTTTCAAACTGTTTCCTTATGTCTATATTTTGTACACTCTTAGCTGTCACAGCAGCTCACTGCAAGTTTATTCTGATAAGTTTTTTTTTTTTTTCCTTTTTATGATGTGTGAATGGGTGAGGAGGTGCGGACCGATGTGATGTAAGCCTAGGGAACCACATTCAGCTGGCTGTCCTGTCCTACTTTTCTCTTTTTGCTGGGTTAATTGTTTGAACCCTGTTAAATGGAAATGATGGATGCACCCTCAGCAAGTTTTACACACCCGAGTAGAAACTAGATGCAGTAAGTTGCAATATTTCTGAAGCCAATAAGTGATTAAACAATTGATTACTGCATTTAGTTGCTGTCTTTTATCCATCAGGTTCTAATCGTGGGGAGCATCTAAGATGTGTAATCTCTATTGTATTTGCTCACATACAACTCTCAAGACATTGGTGTCACTTCCCACCATAACCTGAATGAAGGCAATTGAGACCCAATTAGGAAGCCTGCTTTAGCCTCAGCAGTGGATATACAATGGATGCTGCTGAATGTTAGAGAAATAATTATACCACTTAAAAAGAAGGGTTTTGTAACTTTCTGCACAAACCAACGGCCAGGTTAATTTGTTAGCAGGAAGCAAAAGTAAAAAAGAAATACAAGCATTATCTTCTAGAATTTTGGAGGGGGTGGTGGTTTGACAGTCTCGGTAATTCATAAAGAAAAGGTGTTCTTACACCTTTATTCATGACTCCTTGGGATGGTTAAAAGCTTTGGAGATCTCAGGCAATTCTGGTAGGTGGAATATCCTTGTGATAAAGAGCAGTCCATAGGTAAGTACTAGGCAAAGTCTAGCTAAAAGCCCTATTCAAAATTTTACTCTAGTCTCAAGGAGGGCAAGACAAGATAGACCAGGGAAAAATTTGTGGCTGCCCATCCAACTATCTAAGTTTACCTTGAAGGGGGTAAGGGTGCTACTCTGCTTAACATGTAGTGTTAGTTTGTTCCAGAGCTGAGCAATACACTATGATATGAATCTATTACATGAATGCATCTTATTTATCTGCTAATGAAGGTTTAGTTCTTTAACTGGGTATTTGAGGTGCCATTACTTGTATGAAGGAACAAGAGGTCAAATATGGCTGGATCTTTCATGGCTCAAAAGGGTATACAGGGACCTCCATGGAGGCATTTGTAAGAGACTGGTTAGAGAGAAACAGCTGACAGTCTCTCCTGATATCTAAGATTTTGAGGTCACTGACCTTTTTAGTAATGATCTCTGAGATTTCTCAAGTTGTGTGATATGTTTAGACAAATACGTGCCAAAAGGCACATTGTATTCAATAATGGGTCTGATAAGATGAATAAGGGGGATTTAAGACTTCTCTGTCTAACAGAAATATTTCAGAAATGTGATCAGCCAGGTAAAAGGCTTTCTGAACTCTGTGAGATGTGATCAAATGAAAAGGAATTATCAAGAAGAGCACCCAGATCCCTTAGAACAGCACCTGTCTGGAGAGGTGCATCTCTTTACAGTAAGTGAAAGTATATTGTTTACCAAAATGAACTTGAACTATGCTACATTTTAATTTGAGAACACTGTCCTTTAACTAATAATAAACATAGTCTAACCTATGTTGGAGAAATTGTGAGTAAGCTTAAATTTGACTAATGACACCCAATTTACAGTTGCCTACAAACTTAGTTAACAGTAGGCCAGGAGTGCTGGCCTGAAGATCTGAGAAATAAATGGCAAATAGGAGAGGTTCCAAAACTGAGGCCTGTGGTATACCACTGCTAACATTTTTTTTGCTTTCAAAAGTGGCATCTCTGACTCTAACTACATGGGTTCTGTAAGACAGCCAGTTAGCTATCCACTGCACAATATAAGGACTTATATTCAAAATTACAAGTTTATTAATAATGCCTGCAAGGGGAATGGTGTCAAATGCCTTGGCCAGGTCTAGATATGATAGATGCACTGCATAACCATTATCATCATTAATTTATTTTGAAAAGTAACTGAAGCAGTGAATAAAGTGGCAGGAAACTTCTGCTTGACAAAGCCAAATTGATCAATGTAATATATGGGAAATTGTCACCCACTAAAGAGTGAATTAAACTATATAGCACCATCATTTGGGATAGGCTTCAAGATGTTTTTCTCACTTTTGTACTTTCCCGAGACATGAAATGCTGAACAAAAACAGCACTGGGAGTGCCCTCAAGTTCAGCTAGCATCGACACCAAACAATAGTGGGCCAGGGTCCTATTACTGAGTTTAGGACAAACTATAAATCTAAAGGAGAATAACTTAGAACATTATTCAAGCTAGGCTAAACCCAAGCAAAAGCAGAAGATAAAGTCTAACGTCAAGAAAAGAAGAAAAAGAGGTTCACGTTTCCTTTCCAAATCAAAATTCTTTATTGTAGAATCAAAGGCAGATAAGCTTTGTATAGTGATTTTTACATACAGTGAGTGATGTATTTCTGCATTTCAAAAACCTACATTGGAAGGGACTCACCCCCAGGTATAACAAAGGAGCCAGAAAACCAGCAGATCACTGTTATTGGTTGAAATTTGAAAATCTTACTTGGCACAGGATGTTTAGCATCCAGTGGGAATGATAAGTCAAGTCTGGTTTGATTGGTCATTTTTGGGGGTTGCTAACCAGTGAGAGAGGAGATACATTTATTGTGAAAATAAGCAAATGGATACAAGAAAAAATGTCTAGTTGCTTGTGTTTTTCATAACCTTCTTCATGTGTCGCTTAAGCCAACTGATATTTATTTCTCAAAAAGCAATGAAATAAGTAATAAAATAATGAAATTAAAGAGTAAAATAAAAAAATCAAAAATTCATGATTCTAAAAATGTAAAACAGAATGTGTGTCTAAGAAGGATTGGACTACGATCCTGCCTGACTGAGGTTGGAGGAATGCTACTTAGTTTAAATTGAGCAAAAGCTCATGTGAGCAGCGCTTTCTCAAAATCTTCTTCAGATCTGCCCAAGAAAAATAACTGTACATAAATTTTATGTATTTTTAGTTGTCAATGTTTGCATTTTTATTAATATCTATTTAGAAGAAGAGAATATACAAAGGAAAAATAAAGTAGCCATTTGGGTACGTGGTGCTTGCCAAGGAACAAATCAGCAACAGTTCCGCGTGGGTGTAAGTGGTCAATGAACCCATTGTACATCTCTGTGCTAAGATGCCTGTGGACAGGTGCGAACAGCCAATGTGGAGCCATGGAGACCTTCATGCTAATAGGCATGTGGATGGAATTTAACAGCCAAAGTGGGGCTGTGGTGTCACTTTTACTTGGTTGGATAGGGTCAGGATAGAGGGGCCATTAAAGGCTGGGAGCTATAAGATAGGTCCTTGGCTGAAAAAAGAGATGAATGGTGAATTTTAATTGCTTATTTCAGCCAATCATAGGTTCATAGGTTCATAGGTTGGTACTGAGCTATCTGCCCGAAGGCATATATTAGCCCAGCCACGTTGTGCGGTATTCAACGCCCCTTTAGTAGTTCCCTAGACCCTTGTACTAGCAGCTAGTACCCTTGGCCCCTATCTAGTAGTGCTGTTGGTGTGATCCCTGGTGTGAACTTTCTGTTACCCATCCACTCATCAAGGTTCCTCTTGAAGAGTGATAGTGAGGGGCTCTGTCTTATGTAGATCGGGACCCTGTTCCATAGTAAGGGAAGTCTCTGCGAAGGGAATCTATCCCTCCAGCATGTTCTATTCATTGTTGGGTTGAGGTTTATATCCCTAGAGCATGTAGCTCGAGTAGATTTGGGTTTGCCAAGATGGAGCATGTTCAACAATTCTGGGTTGGACATGGCTCTGTATGTTAGACAGAGATCGCTTCTGAGAAAGCGGTATGCAACAGAGAACAGTCTTAGCTTTTTCAATCATGCTGCATAGGGCAACTGTTTGAGGCCAGTAATTCTCTTGGTTAGGTACCTCTGTGGTCTCTCCAGCTGCTGGAGATGACTAGCCAGGTACATTCCAATTGGTGCATTGTACTCAATAATGGGTCTGATGAGGGAAGAGTAGAGGGGCACCATTCCATCCTTAGATCTTGATGTGAACCCTTTCATGATCAAATGGGTCACACAGAAGGATTTTCTAACCACTTTGGCAACATGGTTATCAAAGGAAAGCTGGCTATCTACTTGGGTCCCTAGATCCCTTATTTCTTCTTCAAATTTCAGGGGATTACCTCCTATGTTGTAGTTTGCGGGTACTCTGTTTTTTCCAAAGGGGATTACTATGCATTTTTTTGCATTTAGCTCGAGAACATGGCTTTGACACCATGCATCAGTCCCATTTAGGCCCTTCTGGAGGATCTCCATGTCGGTCGGAGACTCTATTATAGCACCCAGTTTGCAGTCGTCCGCAAACTTAGTCAGCCACAGCCCTTCCGTGCTTGCCTGTACTTCTGAGAAGTATATGCCAAACAGGAGGGGCCCCAGGACAGAGCCCTGAGCCACACCACTCATTACTGGTCTGGATTCTGACATAGATCCCGCTACTCTTACTTTATGGGATCTGTCTGAGAGCCAGTTTGCGATCCATCTTGTGACGTAAGGGTTTATGCCCAGGCTGGTGAGCTTATCAATAATACCTGAATGGGGAATGGTGTCAAATGCTTTAGAAAGGTCAAGGTAAGCCGTGTGTACCAGCTTTCCTTATCTATAGCCTGAGTAACTGTCTCAAAGAAATCCACCAGGTTCAGGAGGTATGATCTGCCCTTGACGAAGCCGAACTGTGTGGGGTCCAGCGACTGGAGTTTCCCAATCTCTCCATTTATGAGTTCCATAATGATTCACTCCATAGCCTTACAGAACAGACTGGTCAGGCTTATTGGTCGGTAGTTCCCAGGGTCAGTTGTGGCCCCACCCTTGTGTAGCGGGACCACCGTGGCCGTGCGCCATTCTCTGGGCACATATCCTGTGGAGAGGCTGAGACTGAACAGGGTATTAAGATGTGGGGTTAATTCCTTTTGGAGCTTGCAAGGTGTAAATAGAGAATGGGATACTAATATTAAACTTGGAGATGAATTAATATTGTAAAACAAACACTTATAAAATAAAAACATATTAAACCAATCAAAACATTCAAAATATTCAAAACATATAAAGTGCATCACCCTTCTCAGTTTGTGTGAATAATGATTGTACAGCCAAACTCAGGTGGATTGGAGAATATCATGTTGAAAGTGGCCAATGGAAGGCAGGAAAATGAGGTTTCCAGCTATGGTGGGGAGGATCAGGGTTTCTACCGCGAAGGCTGAACTGATAACTAAAAATGAATAAATAAAAATTATAATTAAATTAAAATAAAATTAGGTAACAATAACATTAAATCAAATAATTGTGAAAGAGATTTATAAACCAAATGTGGATCTGAGTATGAACAACTGGGTAAAAACTAGGTAATTAAAATGAGCACAATAAAGAAACCAGGTCCATAATTGAGTCTCACATACCTTATTTTAGAAGAAGTGACCTTTTCCTTTTGCATCAGATGAGACTGAAAAAAACTTGTTTTTTTAAAAAAATATAGAGAAAACAGAAAGCAAAAACGTAACAGAGTAACTAGGACCACCATCCAAACTCAGAGAAACACATGGAAGAAAATACCAGATCACAGATTTTAGTCCAAGTATTTTGTGCCACACTCTGTTAATAGTATGCATGGTGGTGTAGTTTTTTGAGACTGAGTACGCTGGAAATAGAAATCTAGGTGTTCTGCCCTGGTGACTTGCAGGCTTCAACTCTGACTTGCCACTTGAGTTCTCATTTCTCTAGGTGGTCGTTTAGTGATGCCTGTAGTTCCTTTTTGGGCACTTAGTCTAGTATGTGAAACTGGAAGGTGTTGTGTCCAGGATGACGTTAGTTATGCTTGGAAAGTGCATTGCTGTAGTTCAGTCAGATGTTGGGCAATCCTAGTTTTTAGCTTGTTCACCATTTTCCTGATATAGGGCCCTGGGCAGTGAGCACACTGGCCCTGTAGACAATCACTTCAGTGTTGCACTTCCTGTGTTATCGGCTGTGGTAGTAACAGTCAGTGTTGGGGCAGTGGAATCCAGAAAGGTTGTTCATGTGATCACAGTACTTGCAGTAGGGTGCTCCACATAGGAATGTATCTTTTGGAACATTGAGAGAGTTCATAGTCCCCTTGCCCATCCTTTCCATAAAGTCCCTGATATTCCTATTCCTCCATAAATTGAAGCTTGTTTTTTCCAGTAATATGCTGCTGAAGGTGAGGTTGTTCCTATATATGATCTAGTTGTCCTTGATGATACCTATGATATCTTTGCAGCCCATGGAGTATGTGATGGTCATGGAAATGTCCTTTCCCATGTCTGTGTTTTTTTTTTCTTGTCCTGTTTTGTGTGGAGTTGATTTCTTCAGCTGGAAAGTTAGGGTTCATGTTTTTGAGGATGGAGATGGACTGGATTATCCTGCATATGGACTTTCTGCAGTAGCCCTGGGACAGAAAATCTTTTTCTAGGTTAGCCATGTTGGTGGTGAAATCCCTGAGTTCTTTCAAAACTCTTGCCATCCTGTGTCCTTGGGAGGTAATCCATTTTTTTGCTTTGACCTATGCTGTCATGGTGAAATAATAGGTTGACCCTGGTGTGTTTCTGATACAAGTTGTTGGAAAGGTGATTGAAACCATTGAGTTTGGAAATAATGAGCTGTAGAAAGTTGCCGCTGATCTTGTCATGCAAAGTGGTGAAATTCAGGAAGTTTGTAGACTTTAAAATGTATCTGAAGGCTTCTAGAAGACTAGCCTCAGCGCCATTCCAGACAATAAAGATGCCATCAATATACCTGTAGTAGCATCCCATGTTGTTGGTATTAGGGAGAGTTGTAGATGTGCTTCCACTCCCATTTGTCAAGGGCTGTGCTGGCTAATCTGGGAGCCATAGCTCCTCCCATGGCAATACCTTATTTCTGCATGTAGAGGGTTTTTGAACTGGAAGAAGTTATTTCCAGCAATATATGAAGGAGCTTGCTGATGGCTTTGGTTTCAGTGTCCATGGCTGATTCTTAAGAAAATCTATTTCTGTTTGAATGCAGTAATCATGTGGTCGCACCATGTAGAGTGCTTCCACATTGATAGTGACTAGGAAAGACTCCTCCGCAACTGGGATGTTATGGATTTTCTTCTGGAAATTACCAGTATCCTGGATGAATGAGGGGTTGCGCTCTGCCAGGGGCTTAATCTGAACTTCTAAGGAGATTGAAATGGGTTTAGTAATGCTGCCCCCACTAGATATCACTGGCCTGTAAGATGGATCCATAAGACTTTTGTGGGACTTGGGAATACCAAAACATTTTAGGATCTTGGGGTGAGCGACCATGATAGAATCCAGCAGGTTAGTGTTGATCAAGCTGTCATCACTTAGGCGAAATAATTCTGTCATGATGTTATATGCTGCTTTCACTTGGTTGGTGTCACATTTCTTGCAGTAAACCTGGTTTTCCAGCAGAGATGTAATCTTGAGGTTGTATGCTTCAGTGTCCATAGATAGAATGCCTCCTCTCTTTTCTGCCTTCCTGACTCTCTGAGTGGGATCAGAGCTAAGTACCTCTAGAGCCCTGTACCCTTGAGATTTAAGGTTGTAAAAGCATTTTTTGAGGGGGGTCTTCTCAGAGCTTTCCCCTTCACATTTAGTCTTAAAGGCAGAAACAGGTTGGTGTTGAAGGTGCACAGAAGTTGCTGGGTCTCTTCCATTTCTCCTTGATGAAAACATTGTCTGGTCTTTTATTTTGTGAAAGAATGGCCTTAAGTTAATTTTCCTTGTGAATATCTTAAAGTTGATAATAGTCTGTACTGCTGCTTTTTTGATGTGAAATAAAAGACAGACCTTTTTCTAAAATGTCCAGTTTGGTGGAGGTTAAGGGGTTTTAGAATGATTTCAGACCTTGTTCTTGATAATAAATTTGTACATTCAGTATCACGTAAACCTTTTTTTAATGAAAGGGTTTGCATACTGTAAGACCTGTAACATAGTTTATCTGGCTAAATGTCATAAATGTATAAGTTTTATATTGGGAAAAGTAATAGGCAATTCAAAGAACGAATTTTGCAGCATCTTAGTGACATCTGAAGTCAGAAACAGACTAATTCACTTGCTAAGCATATTAAGCTGAATGCTGAATGTAGATCAGAGTATAAAGTGTGTGCTGTATCTTTAAGAAGCAGCTGAGGCTGTAGATGCATGTATAAATTCCAGGAATGTGCAATCCCTAGTGCCATTTTGAAGGAGCAGCCAGACAGTGAGCATGCATGATCATAGTTGTTAGTTTGTTTTAGAGTCAGAAAGCCTTTATAGTAATGTGTTTGTATAAAATAATGCTGCATAAACAGAACCCATGAAGACTCTTTTTATCATGTCCTAGACACAAAAGCAACATGGCCCCAGAACTGGGATGGAAGAGAGAAGAATATTTGGAGCCATGAGGTGCAAAGACAACAGTGAAGGTAAAAGTGAGATGAAAGTGCACAAACATAGCTGGAAAGAATCAAAGGTAATGAGAAACAACACAAACCAAATTCACGAAAACCATAATGAACTTCAGAACAAAACTGTGAAAAAAAAGACAAAATTATGACTGTCCACAGAGATTTTTAAGCACTTTCTTTCCTTTTAATCACTGTCCTTCTTGACCAAACTGGAGAGATTTAAATATGTCTCCTTTTATGAGAGGTTTATTGATGATTTGGTTCTGGTCTGGAATCGATCTACTGATGAGTTAAGTCAATTTTTGGATGATATGAACAGACACAGGATGGGACTGAAGCTCACTTTAAGTGATGTTGGCACAAATGTGCACTTCTTGGACTTGAATATAAATATGAATCTTGAAGAAAAAAGATTCACCAGTACGGGGTTCAGAAAAGACACCTATACTAATAATTTCCTTCATTTTGAGAGTGGTCATCCTTTATTCATGAAGCTGAACTTGGTCAGAGGACAAATTATACATCTCAGTGGATTAATTTCAGGCAATGAAAATTTTATTTGTGAGGCATACAAACTCATTTTCATGTTTGTCCAGAGAGGGTATCCATATGAAAAGTGGAGGGAAATTTTTGAGCAGATATTATTGGTTAGGATGGAAAAGTTCCCGCCAGTTTCAACTAGTGGGTTTATTACTAACAACAGCAGTGGGAAAGTAAAAGGAATGGACTGTGCCTTTCCCGTTCCTATTAGTATTGATTGCTATAGTATCAAACAGGTCATTTCCAACAACTGGAAAATTATTTTGGGAAACAGAGACTTAGCTAGAGTATTAGGGGACCACCCACACTTCATTTATAAAAAGGTTGCTAGTGTAAAGTCTATTTTAGAAATAGGAAAGCCCAAAACTGTTAGAGGAGCCACTGGCACTTACCCATGTTATAACTGCAAACAATGCAGGTTTATTGATTCATCAAAAAATATATATTTTTCCACACATTAATAAAATGGTAGTCAGTAAAGGCAGATATAACTGCAAAAGTATGGGGGTAGTATATTTGGCAACCTGCTCCACCTGTCATAATTTGTATGTGGGGAAAACAACTAGAGCCCTTTATAAAAAGGATTTATGAACATCGTTTGGCTATTAGAAATAAAGACACTAACAATGCTTTAGCCAAACATGCTCTGGATTGCTCTAACTTCAAGAAATTTGTATTTTTTGTGTTGGATGAAATAGATTTGACTCCATTTGTCACAGAATTCAATAATGCCTTGGAAAACAAGGAGCTCAGATGGCAGGTTTTCCTTAGGGCAGACCATATTCCTGATTTAAATGAGACCTTAAATGTGAAATATCTTTTAAATAACAGACTATATTATTAAATAGTTTATTTGACAAGTATTTTACAGTAGGCACACATTTGAATGTGCTACATGTTTTTTGTATACATGTCAAGTGTTATATTTCACATTTGATATTTTTGCCTTTAAGAAAACGGTATGTATTAATGAACAATTAGATGAATGGACATTTGATTGCTTTATTTTTTAATCAAATTTTGTATTTAAACTTGACCAATTGATTAATGGGCTGTTCTGAAGAAGTCCGGTGTGATTAAAATGAAAGAAAGCGCTTAACTTTTTATCTGTGTGGACAGTCATCGTTTTGTCTTTTTTCATGATTTTGTTCTGAAATAACACAAACTATTTATTCGATACAAAAGACAAAAAGGAGCATTACAAGGGCACAAACCACATAATTAGGCAAGCAGAAAGTACAAAAAGTTTGTTAACTAAAGAAAATGTTTAAGATAAAAGTATTCGATGAAACAATTAACAGTAAAGCAAAATGAGTACATTTAAAGCAAAAACGAACACGTTTAAAGCAAAATGTGTGTGTTCAAGGCAAAGCTGGGCATGTTTAGAGTAAAATGAGCACAAGAAAAGTATATTAGGTGTGAAAAGGGCTTAAACAAACAAAACAAATATAATAAGAAATGAAAAGGGCACATTAAGCAAAATAAAGATAGGCAACTGTATGCGTTTTGGCAAAGTGCTGTGTTTGGGCATAACTATGACTTTATATTGCATCAAGGGCATAACTAGAGTTATTCAAAGTATCTTAAAGTATGTAAAAGTGCTTGCATTGTGTGCTTATTACTATGCATGTATGTCGAAGAGTTTATTGTGTGCAATGTGCAACTATTTTGTGTAATACATTCAAAGTATAGCCATTTTGATAAGTTTCTTGTGCTGGGTATGTCTATTCGCAAAGTGGCACCATTACAGACAGCTTCTTGTACTGTAGAGAGTTGCCTAGCAAGGTACTGCCATTTTTAGGGACATTTCAGTGTGCTGTATGCAGTTATTCACAAAGTGCAATTACTTCGAAAAATTATTGAGTTTAAGGCAACAGATGTTTGATTTATTTACATTGTGCAGTTACTTGACATGTTTCTTACACTGATAAGAGGTGTTTTCTTGCAAAAGACGATATTACAAGAGTATTACAGTGCTTGTGAGTTATTCAATCACACTGTAAACTTCTCAAATGTTTCTTAAAATGATGGTAAATGACTTTAGAAGATGATGATAAATGACTTTAGCATTTTTGCCCTTACCATGACATTACAAAAGTACCAAAATGCCCAAGAAGTTTATTTCAGAAAGTCCAGTTATTCAAAAGTACTATAAGTTTGTTTATTTGCATAATTCCAAAAAGCCAGACAAAGGTATAAGTTCAGAGTACAAAGGCATATGTCTAATGACAGTTACTGACATTAGTTTCTGGCATATGTGCATGTGTGTATGTTTATGCTTATTTGCAAAACCCTTCACTGGTATGCAGTTTATGCAGATAGAGATGCATGCACAAGGGCATTCATTTTGCTAAACCTAGCAGGGCCAGAGGCCATAGAAAGAAAGCATTCATTTGTGTATGCATCAGCAGTATATGAAGGAGAAGGTGCGGACTGCCATATTGTTGCACAAGCTGAATCAAGGGAAGACCCTAAGTGTTTGAAGTGCAAGTTCAGGGAAATGTGTAACTCTCAGACGAATATTACATTAAAGAGGCATCTGTTTTACACAAGAGATCAGAAACCAGGGGAAGCATTTGCAGCATATAAAACTAACTTGAGAAACAGAGCTAAAACATGTCAGTTTGGTGATTTAAAAGATGAGCTGATAAAGGACAGGCTTGTATGTGGTATTAACAGTGCTGCTGTGAGAAAGATTTTACTTTGTGACAGTAATTTAATGTTGAGCAAAGCCATAGAGATTTGTGAAATCCATGAGGTGACAGAGAAACACACAAGTATGCTTGCGAGTGACAAGAGCATGGCTTAGGTTGGCTCCAAAGCACAGGCAGATAGTATGCAACACGTGGCAAACAAGAGCAGACCAAAGCATGTGGCAGCTACAGGGTTTCCAAAGAAGCCACAAGGTTTTCTAGAAAGTTCCAAGAAAGGTGCAAGCTCCAGTGTCAGCTCAGTGCCGTTTAAGCATTAATCAGCAAAACCCAAATTTAGCTTTATTGTTAACTGTCACAATTGAGGTGCGGATCATGAGTCTAATAGAGAGAAGTGCTTAGCATTTGGTCAACAATGTCACAAGTGTAAAAAATGGAACCGTTTCCAAAAATTTTGCAAATCAAGTAAGCCTCATGCAGTTGTAAAGAAAGGTTGCACAAAAAAGCAAATTGATCAAGTAGAGCCGAAGCAGTCAGCTTTCTATGTAGATGGTGTGTCAGTGCTTGATGAGAGAGTTGATGCAGTGAACTTAACAAGAAGTGAAGTGTTTTGTACTGTCCGGATTAATGGAAGATCCACAGAGATCATCAACAGACACATTTGCTAGAGTGAGAACAAATGAACAACTCAATGTAACCAGTAGCACAAGACTTGTTGCTTATGGAGGTGAAGAAATTCAGTCTGAAGGTTCAGTGATACTTTCATGCTATTTGGCCAAGAACTGCTACAACTTGTTGTTCTATGTAGTCTGAAGACCATTGTATCTTTATTGGGTCTCAAAGATAGTTTAAGAATGAATCTGCTTTCTTTTGCTAAAGAAATTCCTCACATAAGCACATTTCCGAGTTCTAATTTTTCTGAAGCCATTTCCTTAGAGTATGCTGATGTTTTCAATGATAGGTTAAGCAAACTACCACTTGCGTATGCTATGAAGTTAGACCCAGAGGTCATTCTAGTAGTCAGACCAGCAAGAAGAGTTCCGGTAGCTGTGCAAGATAAAATTAAGGCTCAGTTGGATAAAATAGTTCAGCAAGGTGTGATTTGTCCAGTCACAGAACCAACTAAATGGGTGTTGTCAATGGTAGCCGCTCACAAAAAAGGCTCAGGAGAAATCAGAATATGCATTGACTCAAGAGATTTGAACAAAGCATTAAAGAGACCATATCATCCAATGTGCACAGTCAAAGAGGTTGCAGCTCTAATACTGAATGCCACTGTATTTTCTGTTTTTGATGCAAAGAGTTTGTTTAGGCAGGTGATGCTAGATCACAAGTCCTCATTTATAATTACTTTTGATACTCCATTTGGCAGATACAGATTCTTAAGGATGCCATTTGGAATAAATTCTGCAACTGACATTTTTCAGAATGCAATGGAATAAATTTTTTCAGGTTACACTTGTGCCATAATAGTAGACGATCTATTGGTTGGAGGCAATGGTGAAGCAGAGTATGACAGAAACCTCAAGAAAGATCTAGACAGAGCATGTGAAGTAAACTTGAAGCTCAGTCCTTTGAATGCAAATTCAGCCTTCCAGAAGTTCCGTACATAGGTCATTTGTTTACGAGTACAAGCTTGAGACCAGACCTGACCAAACAAGCAGATATTCTTGAAATGTCTGCACCAGATAATGTACAAGCTTTACAGTTTCTGGGTACAGTCAATTATTTAATGAAAGTTATACCAGACATCAGTGAGTTGACAGCATCTTTAAGAGAGCTCACATGCAAAAATGTTACATGGTCATGGTTGGAACAGCACCAGAAGGCATTTGCCACCCCACCTGCATTAAGATATTATGATGTGAACAAACCACTTACTCTTTCCTGTGATGCTTCAAAATTTGGTCTAGGCACAGTTATACTTCAAGAAGGCAGACAAGTAGCCTATGCATCTAGAACACTAACCCAAACTGAGATGCAGTATGCTCAAATTCAGAAGGAACTTTTGGCAATAGTATTTGCATGTTCCAAGTTTCATGATTATATTTATGGTCGAGCTATTCAGATTGAAACTGATCACCAACCTCTAGTTACTATTCTAAAGAAACCTTTGTATTCAGCTCCAGCAAACTTGTTTCTGACAAAAGTACTCAATTTACTAGCCAGTTGTTTCAGAATTTTGCAAAAGAATGGGACTTTGTACATGTCACTAGTAGTTCTGAATATCCTCATTCCAATGGTCTAGCTGAACATGCAGTGCAGAGTGCAAAACAATCACTTGAAAGGTCAAAGCGTGACAATACTGATGTATTCTTGAATTTGCTTAATCTCAGAAACATACCCAGTGATGATATTCTTGGCTCACCTGCTCAAAGACTACTTTCCAGGCATACTAGAACTACACTACCTATTCCTTCAAGTTTTTTGCAGCCTAAATCTAAGAGCAACAAAACCATCAAGGCTCAATGGTTCAAGAGGCATAATATCCAGAAATGTAGTTATGAGAGATTGAGCAGATTAATTCATCTGTTGAGGGAAGGAGAGACGGTACAAATCCAGACAACAAAAGGTTTTGATTGAATAGGACAGATCACAGGCATCTGTGCCAAGCTGAGATCTTACTTGGTAAATTCCAAGGGTGTGGTATATAGGAGGAATCACAGACATCTTCTTCCTGTACCATAATCATCGTCATTGTAATCACAACATTGTATCTATGCTGCGGACTCTAAATCGAAGAGTGAGTCAGAAACTGTTTCCAGACTTGCATACTATTATCTTTTTAAATGAAAATAAACTAGCAAAAAATCTATTACTAAATGACCAAAATAATAAACTTTGGCATATACTATGTGTTAACTTCCAATATAATACAATAAAAATCCACTAATCTAAACTACATAAATTATATTTACAACTTATTTAGAAGTTTCATTAATGCCAATGCAGACATAAAACTATGGCTTGAGCTGTTAATACCTTTCAGCTCTACACAAAATATATTTAATAAAATACATAAGAATATTCTTACTAATTGGGAAACAAATAATTGTACTTGCTGGCAGCACTGTATAAAGGACCAGAAGGTACTAGATAATAAAGAAATAATAAATACATATGATATATCAAATGCAGACTGGCTAGTACTTCATAGGTTCATAGGTAGGTTCTAGGCTGTCGGCCCTAGGGCCTATACAAGTCTAGCCAAAAAGGTACCCTGGCTTTCGCCAACCAAGAAAATTATTCTCCTGTGCCCCTGTTGAACAGAGCCACTATCTTATGCTCAAGATCTATGCAGCATAATTAATAATTCATCCTTTAAAACTAAGCCTAAACTCATAAATTACATGTACGAAGTAATATATAACAATTATAATTGGACAAATTCAATATCAAAATTATATAAAATTCTATTTATTTACAAAGTTAAACCCAATCAGAATGACTGGAACTTCATAACGAAAGGACATTCAAATCAATTGAAAGTAAAACTAATCTATTATACTCCATTAAATTAACATCACATTTACAAGCTTGGAGATCTTCACATGGAAATTTCTGCATAGAGCTTTTTATACACCTAACAAGATAGCTAAAATCAATTAATCAAAAAATGTTACATGTTGGAGATGTTCATTAAACTGTGAAGCTGACTGGTCACATATCCTATATGATTCTAATATCATTAAAAATATTGGAAAAAGATAAGTAAATTTATTCAAGCTATCTGCACAGACTCATTGTATTAACAAAGTCACTGATTATTTTAAATGTTTTGAATGTTAAGGAAAAAACAGAAATTAACAAAAAATATCTTTATCTCCTTTGGACTATACTAGCAGTAGCTAGGAAGGGTATTACAATTAAATGGAAATCCTCCACTAAACCTGCCATTAAAGATTTCTTGAACTTAATGAAAGAAACAGGGCTGATGGAAATGAAAGTCAAGGAACTGAGAAACTCTCCTAAAATGGACCAATAATCCCTGGGAGAAAATTCTCTCTCTTATTGAGATATTAAATATGGACACAGCCTCTTTTATAAAAGATTAAAGAGATAAAGAATCACTTGAAATGTATAATTTTAACATTTTCACAGCTTGTTTTTCCTTTCTTATTGTCAGAAAAATATGCATTTATGTATATGTTTAATGCTTATTAGAAGCTAAAAGGGTTAACACATTTTCATTCTATTTTATGTACAGCTTGATTTTGTATGAAATTATAAGATGCTTTTTCAAACTGCAGTATGCTTTCTGAAATTACAAGATGCACCCTGACCTAGTATTTGCTAGCACATCAAAATTCATGTTATGCCTTTTGGAAATGTACTGAGAAGCAGGTGATTATCTGCTAGGTCAGGAAAATGAATGAATAGTGAATGAATAGAACAATACTGTTTTCTATAATATGATTGAATATGAACAATCAGCCTTGTTCGTGTTATGAGAACATGCACAGCTGCAGAAAAGAAGTAATACATCAAACAAAGACTGCTTGAAGAATCTGTACTTGCTTTGTGCTCAAATTAGCCATAGTACCTTGAATGGTAACATAACATAGTGGGAAGTTGTATCTAACCGGTGGTCATCAAGGCCACGTTGTTTTTCTTAGGAAGTTTTTCATAAAATTGATAGTGCAAGCAGAAAATCATGGAAAAACAGCTGCTATGAAGTAATGATGTTAAAACTTGTGATCTGTTACGTCAGCTTGGTAGGCAATGTCTTGTTAGAAAATGTATAAAGATGGACTTACTTCCTGATTTTAGTTAGACAAACTCTGTATTAGCACGTTTTTGTCTCCTTGCTGCAAGATTAAAGTGCCTTAACCTGAACCTGCCGTGTATTGATCTTTTTGAAGTTTAATTTTTCCTTTGACACTTATTTAGGCCAATTGTAAATATTGTATATAGAATGTTATTTTATTTATTCATTCAGATAAATGTAATCATAATTATTGTTATTCCTGAAAAATAATAAAACTTGTTTGAGTAAAAAAAAAAAACTGTTTCCAGACCAGAATGTGTTCAAAATTTGGATTCCATTCCAGAAAGTGATTTGAACATTCCACAGGTCAACCATTTCACAGAAACTGTTCTAGTTACTAAATCTAATTCTAAGTTTTATGTCACACAATATGGATGAGTATCTAAGCCTAGTGTGGAATACGCAACAACATGGACTTGATTATACATACATGTGTATTTAGTATTGTATAATGCATGACTAAGGATTACCTGTGATTTCTGCATTGCCAAATAGCCTCATAACAATTGCATGATCTATTTCTCCAAGAGGGAGGATGTAGATCAGAGTGTAAGGTGTGCGCTGTATCTTTAAGAAGCATGCGAGGCTGTAAGTGCACGTATAAATCCCAGACACATGCACTCCCTAGTACCATTTTGAAGGAGCAGCCAGAGAGTGAGCATGCATGATCACAGTTGTTAGTTTGCATATAAGTTACTTAAGTTAGAGTCAGTAAGCCTTTATAGTGATGTGTTTCTATAAAAGAAAGCTGCTTAAACAGAACCCATGAAGACTCTTTTTTTACTGTGTCCTAGACACAAAAGTGACACTGAACAAATGTTTTCTTTTATGGTACTACAAGTAGCAAGTGTCAGCTTGAGGGGGTGATCTGGTGAATAGAACAGAAGTAGCTGAAATGAATTGGCTAGCTACTTTGCAGGCTGACAAAGCCCCAGGTATGAATTCCTGTGTTCGATTGAAACCCACCCTTAAGGGGCATAGATTATTTGGTTCTTATGTATTATTGAAACCAAATTTGCAACATGTGATAAATCTTCATGTTTGACTCAAAGTATGTCTGTTAACTCTAAAAGGTGCTGTAAAGTGTTAACTGCTATTGTGGGATATTGTTAATGGGTTTGGAAGAGGAATAAGGGGAACATTTCTGTTTGTATGTAGCATCCTTTACCTACGTCAGGTCATGAATAATGTGATCGGCATGCCTTCTCTTTGTCAGTGCAGTCAAGAATGATGGTTATTTTATTGTGGAACATGCTGTTGAGTGTGTACTACTCAGAGTGGGAAACAAACTACATACAGCAAATTAAGTATGGGGAAAAAGTAACACATGGCACTTGCAATCATGGCAATAAATTACAGCTTTTACATTGCAACTGTAAGCAAGAAAGCATACATTCACACTCTTACCCTGGATCAGAAACCCTGCATTCCTAGTTCTGATCTTACCAAACGTAAGATACTGAGAAGTGTATGGGGTGAGTTTTGGTTGGCAGTAATCATGACAAGTACATTTGCCTGTAAGGAGTAGTAAGTAACACATTTCACAGGCTTTGAAAAGTGGTGTGTCTCTTGTTCAGACCATGGTGAGTTGGAATTTCTCGTAACATTAATGACGATTGTAAAGCAGCAGTCATGTGTGTACTTCAGCCAAGGGCACTACCTGCAAACAACAAATTTGCCATGTTTCCTTTTTGTATGTGCAACACAGTATGACCCAAAGCTGGTTAACAGTTTACAGTACCCTTCTTCCATTAACAGACATAGTTTAGCGGAAAACAGTGTAAAGTATGCCACCTCCAAAAAGTGGTTGCGATAATACGTAAGTACCGATTATTTTATTAAGATGTGTTCTTGACTGGATAATGGAGTATTTAATTAGAGGTTTTTAAATGGTATTTTTAATTAATTGTGATACCTGAAAAAGGGCTGTTTCCTGAAAGTGCTTGTCTGTTTTAATAAACGTTTTATGTGTTTAGCTGTGGTAGCCAGGTCTACATTTTTTCTTTTGATACTTTGTTTGTGGGACCAGCTTTCGGCATTTGTTGGTATTAGTTTTCTTTTCTGTAGACCTTTTTCCTGAGTGGGAATTTGTCATGGTCCTCCCAGCAGGAAGGTTGGTAGGTGGAACCCAGAGATGCTTCAAGTCTCTCTTCCCATGCCAGATTTTTTCTCAGTAGTGCGGGCGATTCACCGGTGAAAGGCTGAGCCTGAGGTGGTAGACTTCTTTTGAGTATTGGTTCTGTGGGGTAGTTAGAGTAGAGCTGGTGGAGATCATCAAATTCTGGCAGCTGCATTGTCCTGGTTTGATCTGGGGTGTGGTGTGGCTCTTAGGATCCAGCCAGGGAGAGTCCCTGCTTTGTTGAAAAACCAACTGGTTTCCTTGAGGGTTGGTTAGCCCTGATGGCAAGAGCGAGCTGGACATCTGTGTATTTGTATATTTTGGTAATCATTCAGTTCACCTTTTTCTGTTTTTTATGAGTTTGGTGGACAAGGTCCAGGTGTCTGAGGAATTTTTGCTGTTTCATGTTTCTTAGCCTCTGGTCTAGCACCTGAATCTTGGAAAAGATTGGATTTAGTTTTATCTTTTTATCTTGAATCCTGTTCATGTCTGGTTCAAGATCTTCTCGGGTGTGCAACTGCAATCCTTGTAGCATCCTACTGTGTTCAAGGAGGAAGCTTACCAAGCTAAGACCAGCTTCAGTGAGGATCCCTTGCCATTTATTAATTAGTTCATCATTCTGGCTCCTGCAGTTGAGTCTCTTGTGGAGCCTCAGTCCTTTGGGCAAGATTTTCTTGTTGAGGCATGCTTGTAGTTTCCTCCCATTGCAAACTCTTGAAAGCAAGGAGGGTATCTTCTAGTATGCAGAGCATTTGACTCTTCATTGTCTCCTGCTTCATTTGGCCCCTTTGTTGGGAGTCAAGCTGGTCTTCAAAGGTTGGTGGGATAAGGAGGTCCATGGGTAGTGCGTTCTGCATATACCCTGTTATGGAGACATCCTAGGAAGAGCTTGGGGTGCTAGTGCAATAGCCCTGATCTTGGTGGATAAGGAATCAAGGAAGCAAACAAAACAAAGAACAAAAACAGCTCTGGGAGTACCCTCAAGTTTAGCTAGCATACTCCATCTTAGAAAACTACACCACCACCACCACGAATACTATTAACAGACTGTAGCACAAAATACTTGGATTAAAATCTGTGATCTGGTTTGCTATTTTTCTTCCACGTGTTTCTCTGAGTTTGGATGGTGGTCCTAGTTACACTATTATGTTTTTCTTTTCTGTTTTCTCTATATTTTTTCTAAAAAAAACTATCAAGATTTTTCAGTTACACTATTATGTTTCTGTTTTCATTTTCTATATATTTTTTCTAAAAAACTATTGAGATTTTTTGGTCTCACGTGATGCAAGAGGAAAAAAATTCACTTCTACAAAAAAGTATCCAAGATTCAGTTATGGACCTGGTTTCCTTATTGCACTCATTTTATTATTTACCTAGTTGTTCATTCCCAGATCCACATTTGGTTCATAAACCTTGACAAGTATTTGATTCAGTGTTATTGTTACCTAATTTTATTTTTATTTGTCATTTTTTAATTATTCATTTTTTAATTATCAATTCAGCCTTCTCAGTAATAACCCTCATCCTCACCGCAGTTGGTGGAAACCTCATTTTCCTGCCTTCCATTGGCCACTTTCAACACAATATTCCCCAATCCATGTGAGTTCAGCTGTACAGTCATTATTTACTCAAACAGAGAAGGGTGACACCCTTTACATGTTTTGAATATTTTGAATGTTTTGATAGTTTTAATATGTTTTTATTTTATAAGTGTTTTTTCTCTACAATATTAATTTATATCCTAGATTTAATATTAGTATCCCATTAGCCATCTACACTTTCTGATTGGCTGAAATTAGTGATTAACACTTGCCATTCATCTCTTTTTTTCAGCCAAGGAGCTATCTTGTAGTGCCCAGCCTTTATTGGCTCCTCTATCCTGGCCTTATCCAATCAAGTAAAATAGACACCATGGCCACATTTTGACCATTTAATTCCATCCACACACTTATTAGCACAAAGGTCTCTGGGTCTATATTACATGATCGAACATATAGTTAGTCAAATAACTAAATGTCGATCACTAAACGTCGAAGACCCAAAACCGCGAACGCCAGTTTCCACTCAGGGAAACACGTTGTTTGGCCATTACGTGGATTTTGCCCTATTTTCAGTGTGGAACGATCTCAGAGTTGGTATATTTAGTTAGGGGGTGTGGGGGGGGGCAGAGGCCCCACATCAGGGGGTGTGGTGGTCAAAGCCCTCCACTTCATTTGTGTTTATTGTTTTTTTTTTTTTTTATGTAGGACAATGCCATTGTTCCCCTGTGTGGAAACTGCCATTCATGGTTTTGGGTCTTCGATGTTATTCGATTAACTAAATGTTCAATCATGTAATATAGACCCCAGACCTCCATGGCCCAACATTGGTCATTTGCACCCATCCCCAGACCTCTTAGCGTGCAGATATACAATGGGCCCATTGACCACTTACACCAAAGTGGAAACTGCTGCCAATTTGTTCCTTAGCAAGCACTACATACCCCCCACTGGCTGCTTTATTTTTCCTTCGTATATTCTCTTCTTGTAAATTTTATTTATTTATTTATTCATTTTACATTTCTTAACTGGGCTAGTCTAGGCCCGGGGAGAAAAGCTCCAGTAGTAAACAATTTGATTATAAATTTGAAATACAATACAAACAATGCAAATCATATTTGATACATAGTAAATGAAAGTAGTTCAATAAAAAATACAAGAAGCAGTGAATAAAAAATGGAGATAAAAGATGGTATTTACACTAATATGAAAGTGACAAAAGTATGTGTTAAATTATTTACACAGATAAAAGTGACAAAAGGGTATGATAAAATTATGAAAATAAGAATGTTTTGTGATAATCAACAGGATAGATTCCACCAGTATGTTCCAGTGTGTTCACCAGTTCCTGTTCTGCTTCAAAAGGTATGCATTAGAGTTTGGAATATATAGTAGTAGGCGGAAATAATATTAGCAAAACCAGAAGGTTAGTTAGGGTTACTGCAGGGGCATAACCAGTGTGTTTTAAGGTGTCTTTTGAGGTTTTGTTTAAAGAGAGGCAAGGAAGAAAGTGACGTTAGTTTGTTGGGGAGTAGGTTCCAGTTTTTTCCCGCTGTGTTAGAAAACGGAATCACCAGCCATGTTGTTAGTCTTGGTTATGCTAGCTAGAAGTTTGCTAGAAGAGCGTAGGGAGTTTAGATTTTTATAGGGGATTATGAGATTAGATAGTATAGGAGTGCTGTTATGTTGATAAAATATCTTGTGGGCAATGGTTAGTTGGGAGATATTCAGATGGTTTTGAAGTTCAAGCCAGCCTAGCTGCATTAGATTTAAACAGTGGTGAGTTCTAAAGGGATTGCCAGTGGCAAATCTGGTGATGCTGTTGTAGGCATGAGCTAGTTTGACAAGGTTATTTTTTTTTAGGTTAGTGTATATGGGGCAGGCATATAGAAGAGTTGAAATTAAATGGGAGTGTGCAATCTTGGTTCTGGCTATTGGAGTTAGGAAAGTTTCTGATTCAATATAAGGAGCCTATTTTTCTGTTGACAATTTTTATGGTATTATTTATGTGGATATCAAACGTAAGGTAATTGTCAATAGTAATTCCTAACAACTTGGTGGTAAAGTCGGGGTATATGGTTGTGCAATTATTGGAAATGACAGAGAAATCTATAGGGGAGGACTTACTGGTGGGTGTAAAGAGAAGGAGCTTGTTTTTTTTAGCATTGAGAAGGAGGCAACGTTTTGTGAACCATGTTTCAACTGTGTTGAATACATTCTGAGTCAGAGAATGTAGTTCAGATGGGGAGCTTGCCGAGCATATTAATGTTGAATCATCTGCATATTGAATGCAGGTGGCTTGTGGGATTGCTACATGGAGGTCGGTGATAAAAAGAGAAAAAAGAAGTGGGCCTAGAATAGAGTCTTGAGGAACTCCAAGGGTGACTGGTAGAAGGGATGATATATTATTTTCCCAGAGAACTGCTTGTTGTCTATTGGTTAGGTAGGACATGAACCATTTAATAGCCAGAGAGTCAAGGGAAAAGGATTCAAGAATGTTGATAAGAAGGGTATGGTTTACCATGTCAAAAGCTTTTGAGAGGTCAATAAAGAGTGTAGATGAGAGGTTGTTGTTATTGGGATTTCTATTTATAACATCTGTAAAGGTTAACAGGGCAGTAGTGGTGCTATGTGATGGCATAAAACCATGCTGGCATTTAGCTATTGTGTTATTTTGAGTTAAATGGTTTAAAAGTTGGTGAACGCATTTTTCCCTGATCTTTGCTAAGGGTGATAAAAGAGCTATTAGCCGGTAGTTAGAGTAATCATTTGAGTTACCACCTTTGTGAAAGGGGATAATACGGGAGATTTTCCAGATGTCTGGAACGATTCCTTCCTTAATGGTTCTGTTTATGAGGATGGATATGGGATAGGAAATTACTTTGGCTGCTTTTTGGAGGTATTCAGAAGGTAGCTGGTCGGCAGAAGTACAAGGCTTAAGTTTTTGAATGAGTTTGTAGATGAGAGTGGTAGAGATTGGTTGCATATAGAATGCTGGTAGAGTGCTGGGTATGGAGGTGGGAAGGCTTGAGTTGTCTGGAGTAAGTTGACTAGCTAGTGCTTGTATGGTTTCTGTAAAGAAGAAGTTGAAGGCATTGGCAGTTTGATGGGGGGTATCTGGGTCTGCCTGAAGTGGGGTAGGTGCACGAGAGTGCCCTGGGGAAAGGAGTTTATTGATACTAGACCAGAACTTCTGGGGGTTGTTTTGGTGGTTTTGCTGTAGTTTACAGTAGTAGTTCTTTTTATCCATGAGCATTGTCTTTTTTGTACTATTTCTTAGTTGCTTAAAAATTTGTTGATCAGAAATATTTTTGTTAGCTCTCCACTTAGCCCAGGATTTATTCCTAAGTAAGATTTTTTGTCTGGTTTCTTTGGAAAGCCAGGGGGCTGGTTTGGCCTTCATTCTGATGGACCTTTTGGGTGCATGCCTGTCAAGATAGATAGGAATTTAGAGTTTAGATAATTGACAGCCTCTTCAAGTGGTAGAGTTTTTAAAGGGTTCCAGTCACAGGCACTTAGTTCATTTTGGAATGATACTGGGTTGAAGTGTTTGTTGATACGTACAGTTCTGTATATGGGGGGAATTGAGATATCATTTTTATGCCTAAGGATGTAGGTTAAAGTATGATCACTAACATCGTCAGGTAGAGTTCCTACATTGTAAGTTTGTTTTTATCTATTTATAAGTATCCAGTCTAGGGTGCTCTCTTTTTTGTTTGGTTTATTGATTCTGGTTGTAGAGGTGATAGTTTGACTGAAGCCATGAAGGTTGATATGGGAGGTAGGATTATCAGCATTGACAGTTTTCCAATCAATATTAAAATCACCAAGTATAATAGTCTCTTGAGGGTAAGTTGAGGACACCCAGCTTAGAATGTACTCTATGGTACTGATATTATTACCGGGTGGTAGGTAGATGCAGATGATATATAGAGATTTGTTTTGGTTGATTTGAAATCTGGTCATAAGTACTTCTGCCTTACTATCTTGAGGTGGGTAGAATGGTAAAGTGGAGATCTGAAGTCCGTCTTTGAATAAGACTGCTACTCCGCCACCCTTACTTTTTATACGGTCTTGTCTCAGTACATTATACCCTTGGGGAATGATTTCATTGTCTTTGGTCTCAGGTTTTAACCATGTTTCTGTCAGACAGAGGATGTCAAAGCTATGGGTATCTAAAAGGGCATGGAGATGGGTTACTTTGTTATTAAGGCTGCGGATATTCAGATGTCTTATTAGGAAAGAGTTGGGGAGTATGGGCTTGGTTATTAGGGTAGGTGGATTGGTAGGGCCAGGGTTAGGGTGGATGTCACCATATTTTAAGGAGGGTTTAATGAGTCTTAATGCAGAGTTATTAATAAAGTTGGTTAGATATTTCACTTTCTTTACTGTGAGTATATTGTATTTAATGTGGGAGAGTCTATGGTATTTAGGTAGTAGATAGCTGGGAGTTGAGTTGATGTTAATTTGACTAATAGGTAGCATAGAAGTATGTATTGCTGTCTGTTTAGGAGAGTAGTTAAAATGGTAGTAGTATGGTTCTTCAAAGGAGGTGAGGATATAGGCATAGGTCGGGGCAGTTGATAGTATGGTTATGAGTATGGATTTGGTAATGTTTGTTTTTACTGTTAAAGGCATCTTTAGAGATTATGTATAAAAAGTTTTAGGAGTTGAGTAGAGATGTAGAAAGCAAGGAGGTAATGAATGAGAAGAGTAAAGAGAGGAGAGAACAAATTGTTAGTGGCTGAAGGAAGAAAGGGTGTGGTAAGTTACAATAAGGAGTGGCTAATAGAAGTAATAGATAACTGGGATGGGTGTGGATACTTTAGTAAATAGATTGGCGAGTAGGATTGGTAAGATGAGGGAGGGGGTGTGGTAAGAGAAGTATAAGGTTAGGACTACTGGGGGTGGGTGAGAATTGGGGGTAGGGTATGGGAGCAGAGTGAGCCTGCAGGGTGAACAGAGTGGGGTATAGCTGAGAGAGGCTGGGAGACAATCAGTTATACAGTGAGACTGTGTTCTATACGCTAAGAGAAGGTAAGAATCATTTTCTATAATTACTTATTAAAAGACATAAAGGGGTTAAAGTATAGAAAAGATGTATAGGAGAGAGAGGTAATAGTAAGGAGTTCTAACACAGGAAAAGTAACTACTTTAGAAAGTTAATTAAGGAGTTTTAGGACAGGAGTAGTAAAGGACAATCGAATAAGCTTTCTAGAGTATGTATAATAAACACTAATAAGGTTACTTCCTTTCCTATTTTTCAGAGGGGTTCAAGTTTATTAATAATAGACACTAATAAGGTTAATGCTTTACCTATCTGACAGGGGGAGGTAATAACATACAGTAAGGGTACTAGCAAGGATAACAGAGGAAGGCTGCACCACAGGGCTACAGGAGTTTGGCTAGCAGTAAGAAACAACTTTACATGCTTTGAGTTCTGCTGCCCTCTGGTGGAGTAAGAAGGGAGTTACATTTAAGCCTAAAGATAGGAGGTAAAGGAGGAAAACAAGTTGGAAAGTAGGAGATGGCCTAGGGGTAGGTCCTCGGGTGTGCTGGCCCTTACAATAGGTTCTACTTTAAGCACTCACAAAAGTTAGTTTAATACCTATAAAAACAGTAGGTTATCTCCTACACTGTGAGGCTAAGCGAGGAGAGTCTAGGTAGTTCACATAGGGTTTCCTGTTGGGTATGCCCTTCTGTTCTTGATTGGTTTCCTTCTACCTTGCTATGTTGCAGTAAGGGGGAGAGCCTGTAACACAGGCACAAGGCTTAAAAACTGAAAGAGAGATAGAGAAGAAGTAAAATATAAGATGGCAGCTAGGTTAAAATCAATGCAGAAGTAGGATAAGAACTGGTGAAGACAAATGCAAGTCAGTAGATGAATGGAGTGTGAGATGTAATACAGTTTAAACACAGGTAGTCAAGATATACCTTTACAAAAAAAATGTGTTAAACTTCAAACAGTAAAAACACACATATAGTGGTTACTAGCTAGATAATGTGTACAGGATAGCATAGCAAATATGGCATTAAGTAATATCAAACAATCTATGTTAAATGTTCAGAACACAGCATATAGTCAGCAGTTGTGATTGCTTTTCAGTGTACAGCTTTAATTTCAAATTGTGTGCGTCAATAGCATGCCGGGCAGTAAAATTAGCACAGCTAGCCGAAAAACAGTGTTTTAGAGCTTAATAATAAAAATAACTGAAAGTAAAACTAGATGAGAGAATACAGCATTGTGTACCTGAGCATAATCAAGCATGCTATAAGTGGTAAAATAGACATCACATACATTTTGTATATATTAGTTACCACTGTTTAAGCTTTTATTGCAGTCCCCCATCCCCTTTTTCCTAAGGCAGATCTGAAGATGCTTTTGTGAAAGCACTGCTCATATGAGCGTTTGTTCAATTTAAAATAAGTAGCATTCTTCCAGCCTTAATCAGGCAGGATCGTAGTCCAGTACTCCGTAGACACATATTCCGTTCCACATTTTTAGAATCATGGATTTTTGATTTTTTGATTTCACATTTTAAATTAATTATTGTATTGATTCTTTCATTGCTTTTTGGGAAATAATTATCAGTTGACTTAAATGACACATGAAGAAGGTTATGAAAAATCAAATGCACCTAGACATTTTTTTCCTGTATCCATTTGCTAATTTTCATAATAAATGTGCCTACTCTCTTCTTGGTCAGCAGACCCCAAAAATGACCTGTCACACAGGCCCCTGACTTATCATTCCCACTGGATGTTAAACATTCTATGCCAAGCAATATTTTTAAATTTCAACCGATGTCAGTGATCCACAGTGTTTGTGATTTTCCGGGTGTTTTTCTGGCTCCTTTGTTATACCTGGGGTGAGTACCTTCCAATGTAGATTTTTGAAATGTATAAATACATGACTCACTGTATGTAAAAATCACTACACACTGCTTATCTGCCTTTGATTCCACGATAAAGAATTTTGGTTTGGAAAGGAAACACAAAGCTCTGTTTCTTCTATTCTTGAAGTTAGACTTTATCTTCTGCTTGTGCTTGGGTCTAGCCTAGCTTGAATATCTATCTACAGAGACATGAAATGCACAATTTCGTCAGATCACTCTGCACTACTTATGGGCTCACTTTTGAAATATCTGCACTTGCAATGTCCAGTGTTGACAAGCCAAAAAAAAAAATTTAGGAGGACTAAATCTCAAAGAGTGCACAGCCCCACCCCAACCCCCTGAATTTATATATACCAAGTTGAGACTGCCACACCTTGGAGAAAAGGGAACATTCCAGGAAATGGCAATCTTGAACTTTCTATATGTTAGCCCATGTTTTCGGCCTTTTAGTCTCCGTGTTTCAGGACTTGCTCTAGTGGGTCACAACATTTCAAATGGTTACCCTGCTAAAGATGTTAAAGCAAGGAACTCCATGTGCAACTTATTATGCCAGAAAAATGGGCCTGCTTTTGCTCAATGATCTTTTAAATAATAGTAGTATCAAACCTTCTGTTGAAAACTTCAGACAGAACATTATAGGGGAAGACTGTAGGATGGAGTAGTCATGGGGTCTCTGTGAAGCCACATTAAAATATGGTACAAGTAAATCTGGATCTGGTATGGGCAGAAAAGGTAGTGCAGCAATAAGAAAATGGGTTATATCAGTAAAAGTTGTAGGGACAGATCTCTGCTGATAAAGATAAACATGGAAAAGAAGAAGGTGCACCAGCTGGCCTGTGCCAAGGATCAAGGGAAATGGACAGGTTTAAAACATTCTATTGGACTAAGAGGATCACATTGTAGAAATTTATTTTGAATGGTCTATCCACCCCCTCCCTTTTGAATATAGACAATTCCCCCAGATTTACTAAACTTCCGTGCAGGACTAGTTTGAACCTGCATGGAAGCGCCTGTTTAGGAGCAGTAAGGCAGCGCACCATGCATAGTAATGAAGGCATGCTGGCCGAGCTTCTAGGCTTACAAGGAGCATGTACGAGTGCAGGGGGCATGTCTGAGAGCAGAGTTCTCAGAATAAACATACCCCTGCAATGTCAAACAGCAGAAGCTGTTAAGAAATGAGCAAGATCACTCACAGGTGTCCCCATATCCCCACATGTACAACAGCAACAGGACATACAAAATAAAAGAAGAAACCAATCTACAGCTTTAAAACACTGATCAAAGCTAACCATAGGTGCGTGGGTGTGCACATCGCTTAGCTACAGTTAACGGAGCTGAAATAGCAAAAGGAGGATAAAAAGCAGGATATGTGCAAAGGAAACAGTACAGCAATATTGTAGTGGGCAGAGTGTTCGCCTCACGAGCAGTCAATCCTGCTTCGAGTCCCACCACAGTACATTCCATTTCCATGTCAAAGCACTGTCATGATCAATATATTTAGTTGCATAACCGAATAAATAACATATATGTGTGAACTGTAGTAGTAAGCAGTGTAATGAATGATAACCCCATACCCTTGCCAAATTCACCACCTATGACTGTCAAAAATAGAACAGTAGTAAGGATAGATAAGCACGACTAAGCAGCTGCAAGTATGTTTGCATGACGGGAAGCAGTGCTTACACAGAGTAAGCAATAGTGAGGCTAACCATGTGTAAGCAGATGTCACCAGAAGTTAGCAGTGCTTACCATCGCGCAAACCTGCTGACAACTGCATAAAAGTGCTTCAACCACCCCATATCCAATGGGCCCTGTTCTGGCCAGCAACAAATTAAACAGTCCCTGCAAGGCTCAAACCCAGGAGCCTACATACCATAGGCAATGTGATTAACCAATAAGCCACCACAAATGTACATAACCCTGACCACAAACATAGCATCCAGCAATACCAGTCAACATTAAAGGTCATGTAGCTAAATATGTAGCTGTATGTGTGTGTGTGTGTGTGTGTGTGTGTGTGTGTGTGTGTGTGTGTGTGTGTGTGTGTGTGTGTGTGTGTATCCATAATTAAATAGATACATACCTCTCCCTCTCTGTATTACATATGTATACATATATATAAATATCCACATATAGATATATACATATGCAGACATCTATACATCCATGTCGTTAGACATATATATATATATATATATATATATATATATATATATAGATATATATATATATATATATATATATATATATATATATATAGCAATATATATACCTATATATATATATATATATATATGTGTGTGTGTGTGTGTGTGTGTATGTATATATATATATATATATATATATATATATATATATATATATATGTGTGTGTGTGTGTGTGTGTGTATATACACACACACACACACACACATATATATATATATATATATATATATATATATATATATATATGATATGATGCAGCACATAAGAATGACATATGATCACAGGCACCACCAATGGGGGTGAGGGGCCCAATAAACATATGTGTAACACGTGCCGTTACCCCCCCCCAGCCAAACAGGTTAAACATACAAACAAACACATAAACAAAGTAAACAATCTACTGCTCCCCAAGCCACAGGCAGGCTACAACCAGTGGAGGAAACACTGTGGACCCACTAAGTCTCATCTAGAAACAAAGACAGGAATGTCCCTTGTGGGACAAAACAAAAATTTTGGGGTATTTGGATTCCTGCCAGTACACTGACTCTTCAAGGCAGGGCGCATATGTACTCGGACTACAAGGTTGGGAAAGCTTGATGACCCATGACTCGAGACAATGTAAGAGATGGGTTCTGAGAAGTGGAGAGTGAGCAGTATGTAGTGGTGTGGTTAGACCCGACCTGCACCCAGAGAAAGGATGAGTGCTGCAGAGGAGGTGTGGGGGGGGGGGGTCTATGAGCATAAAATTATGGGTCGAGGTGTGCAGGTGTTCCTCGTGGATGTAAGCAATAGTGTGAAGTGGGAAGTGCTGTCACCTAACAAGCAGCCATTCCCAGTACGAGTCCCACTGCAGCACAGTCTATTTTACATGGCCAAGCATGGTATACCCAGATTTGTTGTTGTTGCAAAACCCACTAAATAACACCAAAATTACACATGGTCGCAGCACCCCACTGTAGGCATGTAAGCCATTCTAATTGGCATCACAACTTTTTATTGCTGTTCTCACCCCCATCCAGGGGGTGAGAGTGTCCAAATCTACCTCCAAATTCAGTATATATGCACAGCTGTTGCTGTAGAAGAAATGGCCAGCTGTGGACCTTTCCTTCAGCCTTCCTGCAAATCCCTGGCTATTTCCCCTACTATCTTTCCCTCTTTGTGCCCCTTTAACACCACTTACCTATCAACCGCTTTTTCATTTCTATTAAAGTTTAAAGTTACAAGTAGGTGACACCCTCTTCCCCAACTATATTGTCAGAATCTGGAACTCCCTACCCACATGTATTACCTCAGCACATGTAAATAACACTTGAAAGAACACCTCAAGCACACTTGGATCAGCACACGCTCACCACCTGGCTAAATCCCCCCCACACCTTATACTCTATACCCTTACATCAACTACTGAAACTGGCACCTCTTGTCCTGCCTCGTATCACAACATCCTTTAAACCTTCCCTATTGCTCTCCTACCAATTATTCCAACAGCCTACTATACAGTTACAATGTATCCCCCCTACCTACCTACCTACCTACCTGCTCCTTCACTATTCTCTTCTAGTCTACCACACAGATATGGAATAACTAAATCTTAACCTGAATACCTGAGTGTAACCTATCCAGAACTGTTAAACTGGAATATAACTTCACCTTAAACTGGCCTTTGTCAACAGTCATACCTGACATGTAAACCTGACCTAAGCATAAATAATACCTACATGTTAACGTAAACTTAGCATGAATAATACTGACATGTTAACGTAAACTAAGCAGGAAGAATATGTTACTTAGCTATGTTAAGTCTGTTACTATCTATGAATGTGAACACCTCGGAATTACTTGTAATGAGTAGCTGGGTTTTACTGTGGATCTCTACTCCCTGGGCTACCACTGAAAATGGACAAGCATCCATTCAGATTTTCCCAGTCAACAAATGTAAAATAAATACATAAAGTAGCGTGGGGGTAAACAGGGGTAAGCAGGAGTAAGCAGGTTTAAGCCTGTTTGTGTGGTGGTAAGCAATGCCTACACTGGTTAAGTAACGCAGAAGCTAACTCAGTGTAAGACGCCGTAACCGGAGGTCAGCATTGCTGACCCTCATGCAAACCAGCACATACTTGCTTACAATTGCTCAAAAGCCAACAGCTCTTGTCGTGCCCAGTAACAAAATAATCTGCAATCCCAAGTTTCAACCCCCGGACCCTGCACATTATAGTCAAATTGAGTTATCACTAAGCCATGGCAGATACACATACAGCTGCTGTTATCACAAACATATCATCAAGCACAGTCATTCAACAGTATAGGAAATGTATGTAAGTATGTAGATTAATACCAGCAACTATTTGTACATTGCTCAATTTTAGTATTTCAAGCAGTCTATGTGTATCATAAAAACAGTGCCTGTCCAATCATACTGTGAGAACAGTAGTCTTGCATAATACTTAAGAGAATAATAAAAATGGTGCATGTTGTGGGGACATGTGGGCGTGCTTCATGCACAGAATGTCAAACCTGGGATGTCGGTTCCGCGGAACTGGGAGATGAGGCTGGCCAGGTGTGTAAGCAAACCACTGCTTCTCAAACCCCTGGCAGGATGTTACCAGTGGGAGAAACAGTGTAGACCAGCTAAGTCTAATCTTGATACAACAACAGGTCTGTCCGTGGCAGGATGAACCAAAAATTGTGAGTCACATCAATATCTGCACCAGTATCAGAGTGCTGTCATGGCATGGCTCGTACATAGATGGACTAAACAGATGAAGAGCCTGCAGAAGCTTGGGTTGAGATAGTATACTGGAGGAGTACCGAGACGTGCAGAGAGGGCAATGTGTGCAGGTGTGTATGGCTGGGCTAGCAACTGAAGAATGGTTGTTTGCTGTGTACATGGAGCTCAGGGGGGGGGGGCAGGGGAAGGAACCATGGGTAGGACATTATGGTAGAAATATGCAAATGAAACAGAACAGCATCCGCCCAAAGAGCAGTCATTCCCAGCTCGAGTCCCACTGTAGCACAGCCTATTTTACATGGCAAAGCATGTTATAACCAATAGTTTTGTTGCAAAACCCACTAAATAGCATATATATATATATATATATATATATATATATATATATATATATATATATATATATATATGGGTCTAGGTTAGAAGATCGA
Source organism: Protopterus annectens (assembly GCF_019279795.1). Classification (NCBI taxonomy): domain Eukaryota; kingdom Metazoa; phylum Chordata; order Ceratodontiformes; family Protopteridae; genus Protopterus; species Protopterus annectens. Next base: position 963,856,968 of record NC_056748.1, read on the forward strand.
CAGCCGATATAAGCGACAACGGATTAGCGGGCGCCAGATGATCGACACTCGGAAGACCGACGCTACGGATGACAACGCCGACGCCAGGGATAGTGAGTTGGAAAGAAGGCTGTGTGAGTATGCTGTGGTGACGGACGTTAGGGTGCGAGTAAGGTAAGTGTGGATAGTGACAGTCTGTGGGGATAGGGGTGGGTTAAGTGAGTTAGGGTTAGGGCGCCGGGTCAGGTAAGTGTCGTAGTGGTATTTTTGGGTTAGGGGGTTAAGTGAGTTAGGGTTAGGGCGGGTTATGTAAGTGTGCGGTAGTGGTATTTTTGGGTTAGGGGTGAGTTAAGTGAGTTAGGGTTAGGGCGGGTTATGTAAGTGTGCGGTAGTGGTATTTTGGGTTAGGGGTGGGTTAAGTGAGTTAGGGTTAGGGCACGGGTTAGCTGATTGTGCGATAGTGACGGACCTTAGGGTAAGGGTTTGGGTTAGGGTTGTACATAGTTGTGTGTGTGAGGTTTAGTGTGGGTTTGTGAGGATTTTGGTGTGCTTGTGTTTGTGTGTGGTTTTGGATAAGGGGATGTGTTTTGTTAGTTGATTGTTGTTATTGTGGTGTGTGCAGTGTATGGGGTTTCGTGTTTGTGGATCGTCGGTTACTTGTTTGTCGGGCATGTGAGGTGTCGTGTTTATGGTTTGTCGATAATGTGGTGTCGATGTTTCTGTTGTCGGTGAAAGTGGCAGTCGATCTTATGACCTAGAACCATATATATATATATATATATATATATATATATATATATATATATACATATGCGCAAGAAATGCACATGTGAAGTATCAGTGTCAGACTGAATAAGGCACTAGTAAGCAGGTTTAAGCACAAATAAAAAATAGTAAGCGGGCTTAAGGCCATTTGTGCAGCGGTAAGCAATGCCTACACTGGTTAAGCAACTCTGAAGCTAACACCCTGTAAGCAGATGTAACAGCAGGTTATCAGTGTTGACCTCCGTGCAAACCCGCTAACAACTGACTAAACATGCCTGAACCAGTCCAACGGCCCAAGTTCTGCCCAGCAACAAAATAAACAGCCTCTGCTAGGGTAGAACACAGAACTCTACACACCATATGCAAAGTGATTTACCACTAAGCCATGTCAAATATACATAGCCATGATGTAGTCAAAACATATCAACCAGCCCAGTCATTCAACAGTACAGAGAATGTATTCCAACATGTAAATGTATTTCTGTGAGTAAATATAGTAATATCTAAACAGATACATCAATAGATGCAGATATCTACACACACACACACAAAAAAAAAAAAAAATATATATATATATATATATATATATATATATATAGCCATACATCTGTAGATAGCAATGGTAGATTGACAAATACAAATATGTCCACATGCACCGTTAATGGGGTTGGGATGCCCCCAAATAATATACGTCATGTACGAATAGGCATACCCTCCCACAGCCAAACATGTGAGCCCTGCAATACACTAAAGTGTTACAGATCACATAAGCAGGACCTGACATGACATGTGCACAACATGTAAACAGTACTACAACCCACCTGTATGATGTCAGGCCAGTATTAGTAACATATCATGCAGTACAGTGTGGCTCCCATAGGAAATGTAAAATATGGCAGCTATCAACATTCCCAGGGTACATAAACACAGATACAGAGATACAGATATATATATAGCTATATCTAGATATATATAGATATACATGACTACACTGACACATGCAGAGATATGTACAGTAAGATAAATATGTAGAAGGTGCACACAATATGGAACAGCCACTATGCCTACAGTTAACATCTTAACAACTGGACATTGCATGGGCCACCCATACAAATGACAATCGTTGCCTGCAACATATGCCCACAGAGAGATCATAGGATAAAACACCACACACAGGTTTGCAGAAATGGAAAACCTTTATTGATGTACTATTACAGTTGTATATGCCATGTATTACAGCTGTTCAGACACTGACATCCATATAAACAAAGTAATGCAACTGTGAAACAGTTATACTAATACAGTAGTCTGAAAAGGTTCACAACTGTTGCTGTCCAGGCCAAGCCCTAAATATTACACAATAGTAAAAACAGAGTGGGCCACAGGATACCAAACTATCAACAGTACGTAATGCAGGTGTATGGTCCAGCAGCCTCTATCTACACTCTGTACAAAATAAGTAGGTGGTAAAGTCATCAGCTGATCAAATGGGATGTAACTGTTACATAACAAGGCATAACTGACACTATCACAAGCACACTGACAAACAGAACAGTCTGTATGGCAGGAGGCAGTAGGCCTGCATTAACCCAATGTATGTAAGTAGTGTAAATATAGGTGAAGTGTATGGTACTGTACATCCAGATACCGTAAGGCAGCCCACACCTGACACCCTCACATGTTGTAACAGCCTAGGGTATTTATAGTGCATCCCCCCTAGACTCATTAATACAGGCCCATATACCCCTGTTACATACACTTGCCTCTGGATTGCATAAGAGCACACATTTATTGTATAGGTGAAGCCCACACATATATAGTCTCAGCCCCACCGTATGTGTGGGGGATACAACAGCAGTGGACTGATGGCAGCAATGGCAGTGTGATATACTCACAGTCCACTACAGACCAAACCCTGACAGCATGTCATATGTACAAAGCTTGGTATGTAGATGGAGGACAGAAGCTGGAACACAGGCCCATATGTGGACGACTGTTGCCATACACTAAGCAAGTTGCTGGTGTTACAGAATAGTCTGCAACATACCCTTAGTCAGGGAATCGAGGTTAGAAACATAAATGGATATAGCCATGTACTGATAGCAGTCAGCACACACACTGCCAGTGAAATATCTAACACAGCACCTGTGTGGTGAACAGACAAAACATGATAGGCACACCTCTGGCCACCAAGAGGATAGGCCCACAGTTGAGACTTATGCAGACAGACTGCATTCCAAGGTAAACTAGTATGTACACATACACCCTGTAACACCAGTACTATAGAAAGCATTATACAACTCTCCTCACACTCTGTCTGCAGTTCTGGAACCTCCTACAAATATGTAGCTGGCCTGAGTGTGCTGGTTCTCCTGTAAGAGGTATTGCTACCTGCTGTCCGTAACACTGATGCACACACACAGGAAGGATGTCCATCACACAGGAAAGGTAAAGGGACCACGCCCACATGACATGGGGATTTATAGTAGGTGGTTGCCTTGACAGTGATAATTGGAAGTACTACACAGCAAGCTGCATGCAGTTAGTAAGTGGAGGACACCGATTGGTGCAGAGGCCATCACCTGATTATGTGCATCACCTACTAAACCCGGGCTTCAATCTATTCAAAGCAACTCAATCCATTTACTGGAAAGAGAGAGAGAGAGAGTAAACACACAAAAAACAAACAAAAAAATGACACAGCTCTTAAGCTAACATCACAGCCGTTTAGCCAGCTGTCACTCAACAAGACATCATTCCCACAATAGGTATGTGAGGTATATATAGATGAAATAGAATGTAGTACCTGGTCCATCATAATGGGATAGATGATGTGGAATGATTTATATGTGTCATCAGGTGTTGTTGTGATGATGTTCAACTGAACAAATGCTATGGACAATAGTGTCTGTCCATGTGTGTAGTGGGCCATAGCCATTAACTGTGCATGTCAGAACTGACAGACAAGATGTAAGCCATTATAGAGTGTGTTGTGTAAAGGGAAGTATGTTTATTATGTGGCCAATAGCTCATGGTGGAAGTAATGCCATTATGATGGACATGTGGGAGCCATGGCTCACCACTGGCATGATACTCAGGAGAATCTGTAGTGTAGCATTCCTGAATGCCATAGGTGCGTAATAGGTTTACCTACAATTGGCCCCTACATATACCCCCTAATGTCAGGCCGTGTCTATATGTGGCACATGTCTGTGTTGTAGCAAGGCAGAACAGTGCAGCTGTGCAGGAAGGTGTTGTGAGATTGTAGAGCTGATGTCTGAATGTACCCCAAATATAGGTATGCATATGTGTACATATGTCACATATATAATATTTAAAGATATATATGTATATCAGCATGTATGTCCAGAAATATACCCATGTGTAGACATATATATGCACACATATATATGTAGCCACATATATCTACACACATATAGATAAATACCAATATGCAAATGTCAACATCTGTACAAACACATGCACAAACAGATATGTATGGTAAGACATGTCCCCTATATCACTACCACAGTGATGTGTGCTATGTGCGCGGTAGCAGCACATATAGCGGGTCTACTTTAATTAAACGAAAGCGGAATCTGTCGAATATGAATCTGTCGACATGTAAACAGCGAAATTGGAAATGTCAAATTGTCATAGTTGGCCCATCTGCAGTATAGCTCCGTAAGGTAAGTGTGCGATAGTTATGGACCTTAGGGTTAGGGTGTGGGTTAAGGTAAGTGCATAGATAGGTAATGTATGTAATGTTTAGTGTAGGGTTTTGTTAAGTGTATGTGTGTGGAATATTTACTTTCTGTGGGTATAGTTTTGTAGGGTAAGTGTGCGGTAGTTATGGACCTTAGGGTTAGGGAGGGGTTAAGGGTAATGCATAGATAGTTGTGTATGTGGGGTTTAGTGTAGGGCTACAAGTGGGGTTTTGGTGCTTTAATTTAGGGTTAGTAGTAGGGTTTTGGTTAGTGTATGCATGTATGCGTTTTTTGTTGTTGTGTTTGCGTAGGTAGTATGTTACGGGTGGTGGGGTTGGCCGACTATTGTGGTTTCGATGTTTAAATTTTGCGTTTTTGCATGTTCGATGTTACCGAGTTTTGCTGTTTATGTGTCGACGGATTTGTATTCGATGAATTCCGCTTTCGTTTAATTAAAGTAGACCCCACATAGCAATACAGACAGATATCTACAGCTGGCAGTGTGTGCACCATGGATGGGTATGTCAAATGTAAGTCCCGTCCTAGCACCACAATGCCCCCGCCTGTGAAGTATGCAATGGAAATATGGGGAAGTATGTCAGATACACACGTGGAAGTGGTCAGGATTGGTAGATATAGAGGACAATCTACAGGGGTGGTATGTGACACACGTGGTGGGTAAACACCGTGGATGGTGTGTGTAGTCTGTGATGTGGATGCCCCACGGTCCCCAATATGGCCATAATGGGAACAAGGCTCCCACCAACTCCCACTCACAGCAGCAGTCCACATCCTGAAGGTGCCAGGTCTGGTGGCTGAGCAGGGGGAGCATGTTGGCTATGTGAATGTGTACTGGGTACTTCAGATGGATGTAGATAATCCCTCATGTGTCTGTGGAACCTGGTATGGAAAAGACCCAGACCTAAGCTCAGGGGACAGGGACATGTTAGTGTGTGGCCGATGGAGGTGGGCCAACATCCCCTGGGTGGTTCTACCTGATGGTATGGCTATAAAAGTACATGAGGAGGCCCCAGATTGGCACAAACATGTGATGTGGACAGGTATCCTGGTCAGATGGGTGTGGAGAGGTGGATCAGCTGGCCAATGGAACATATACATGTTAATGTGTCACTATCATAGTACATATGTAGGTAGTAATAGTCTACACAATCCCGGTACATGTCCAACAGCATGCATAGAACCCCTCTGTAACACAGACAGTCAGATGTGCAGCAATCTCAGAGCAGCCATACCACTGGCATATATGTAACCATAGTGGCCCTGACAATGGCATGCAAGTGAATAGTCTGTAACAAGCCTGCAGTGTTAGTGTCTACACAGGGGACATGGCTACAATCACATAGCAGAATGTGTGGTACACTACACAATCTGTTCAAGCGGAAGTTAAGCTGTAGCCATACCTAATGAGTTGTGTGCATAGTCTGTTGAAGCTGATATGGGAGGTTGACAGAGATGTGTATTATGAACTGTGGTAACCTTGCCATATGAGTCACTCAGGCCTGTTCCCATCCTCATGTTTTTCAGGCATGATGGCATACAGCCGCCTACTAACTTATTCCACAGAGGAGAATGAAGTGATAATCAACCACCTGGTACTGCACTACCAGGTCCTGTTTTGCAGGACAGCAGTGGAACAGCAGGACTGGACTGCACTGTGGAACGATCTCGTCCACAGGGTCAATGATGTTTGCCTGCATAACTGCAGTTATGAGCAGGTCTGGCATCATTGCACCAACCTGCTTCTTAATGCCTGTCAGCATGCTGCCACAGTCCAGAGGGGGGATCACCTTGCCACGGGAGGGGGGGCATGCCATCCATTCCCCCCAACACATGTGGAGGAGCTCCTGGCCAGCATCATGACACCTGCCCATCCTGAACAACATCAACCACTGGACCCCTTTGTGGAGGTGGGTGTCACCCACACAACAGCTGAGGAGCATGCAGGTAAGGACACAGGGCACATCAGTAGACCACTGTTGTATAAATATCCACAGTGGTACATATAGATCATGCATATCTGATATGCTATACAAATAATGTGTTGCTGCATTGTAGTGATAATCAGATGTCCAGATGTGGTAGCATTGTGTGTATTTAAAGTAGATTTTTGGTAGTAATGCACCCAGCCTGTAGCAGTGCCAAAGGTGTGGGCACTGACATTGCATCTCTCACCCACTTATGTAGGTCCCTCTGGGGTACCAGCAAGGCAGCAGCCTGAAGCTGGTGAGTATGTATTATGTAGATGCATGCCAACACACCGGACTTGTAATGGTGATTTAATATTCCATGCACACATCTAACACACCTACCCTGAATGCATGCTGTACATGTGCATGTATTGTTGCTGTGCAATGCATGGTCTCCCAGGGGCGGACATGATGGGGTATTGAAAGGGTATGTCACAGACCTACATAACAACTAACATCCTGTCATTGTGGAATGTGTACACAGGGGGTAACATACTGTTGGTAGATATGGCCTACAGCAGCAACATGTTCTAAACAACACCCACATACAGTGCAATACCAGTGTACATACTTGTAGGGTAATGCCAACTGCTGCTGAGATACGCTATGCCATACATCATTACATTAGTCCACATTATCAGCTGGGTCTAAGCTGCAACATGTGGTGTGCAGTATATGAGACACTGCAGGCCGACACATATGTGTAGGGCTTACCTGTCATGCATCTGCATAAATGCTGAAGGGGGGGGGTCTCAGCATGAAACACCAGTGCACTGCAGCAGAAATCCTAAGGATGTTAGGAATGGCTCTATCTGCATATAGTCAGGTTCAGGACCTGTGGCAGCCGTAACCCTACCCACATTGCAATAGTGATGACATTGTGTGAACACGATGGGTTGTGCACATGAGTGGACCTTGCAAACATGCAGAATAGGGGGACATGTGTAGGGTAGGCTAAACATACACAGGCAACTGCAGAAGGCCCATGCTGGTATACCCCTGCCATGAGCAGTGACTGCTGTAGTACACACAAGAGGTGTGATGAATCACCACGATAAGGGTGTGCACACACATCCCCACATGGTGTGTATGCATCATGGTCAGCAACTGCACACCTACCACAATCTGTAGACACTGCATGTGAATGTACAGGACATATGTTACATACCAGGTGCGTGTACAGCTAAGATCTGCAGTGCCGTGGTCCCATGCCAGATCATGGATGTGTGTGTTAAAGTGATAATGCTGTGTATACCCCCCATAGCCATGGTATGCTGTGATGGTTGCCAGTGTAAGCATTTCTGAAGTGGCCATACATGGTCTGTTGGTGCTGACAGCTGTAAATCAGGCATCCGGGATTCACCAATGACAACAGTCCACATGTCATCCCAGGTATGTGTTGCTGAAACACATAGACACTGTGAGAGGTACAGCTGGCATGTATACCACTGCTAGCATGGTGTGAGTATAGCTGAACTGCATGCTGTTCTGTACCATATGTTCTGCATGTTGGCAGATGGGTAATTGGACGACTGTGTGTAAGATCATTATGCATCCTCACCTGCATGTGTGTGTGTGTGTGTGTGTGTGTGTGTGTGTGTGTGTGTGTGTGTGTGTGTGTGTGTGTGTGTGTGCATCCTGGTGGTTAGTTAGTTTGCTTGCATGGTCACTCTGGCAAAGTGGTGGGGGGTAGATGCATGTATGATGCATGTGTGCATGTGTGTGTTTTTGTGTGTGTGGCCATGTATGCACATGTGTGATTGTGGGGTGTTCATATGCCTTTATCCCCCTTTGGGACTGTGCAGTACATAGACATGGAGTACCACAATGCACACCAGGAGTACCTGTCATGTACTCACAGGACAGCAAATAGTATAATATGGCCTGTAGCTTGGATCAGGCATCCAGAGGGAAGGTAGACCCCAGGTACACACATAATATTGCTGTCAGAGGAGAGGTTACCTACAGCCTATGTATGCAGCTCTACAGATGCATTGGGGAAGGAATAGTAAACACCAGGGAGTGTATCCACATATTACAGCTGACACTTGATGGGCTGACAGAGCAGCATATCCTGCATGTACTGAGCATTAGGTACACATGACACACCAGTGGGAGGTATTATGGCTACAACATAGTAGCCCACACATATAGGGGCCATGCACATCATTCCAGCCACACAGAGGTTGCATACCTAATGATAGCATTGGGGCCATGTTACTCCACTACACACAGATCAGACAGGTAATGTAGCAACAGGCCTTGTGTTGTGGCTGCTTGTGTGGGCATTTAGAGGACTGTGATGTTAATGAGTGGTAGCAATGTGTGCATGTTAACAAGCGTGATGCAGGATGGGTTAACACATGGACATATACATGGGGCAGTCTGTAAAGGCATGGACAGGTAGGTAGTACGGAGATGTGTGTGCCTTTGTGTGTGTGTGTGTGTGTGTGTGTGTGTGTGTGTGTGTGTGTGTGTGTGTGTGTGTGTGTGTGTGTGTGGGTCTACTGTTAAGCAATGCTGTACAGGTTTTAAAGTGCAGTTATTGTTTTTCCCCACAGGTGGCGTGGTGGGTCAGGATCCCTCCTGCATCCAATCTGAGGTAGGAGTCCATACAGGCACCAATGATGATGATGATAATGGTGAGGAACAGGTGGGGATGTCAGGGGCCCACACTGAACATACATTTGACATCCCCCTTTTAGCCACCCCACTCCCACACATAGCTACAGTGCCTATACACACCCCAGCACCAGTGACCATATCAGAGGGACAGCTGGCGTTCTGTGGCATTGCACAAGAAAGTGTGGTAACCATGCCTACTGTGTCCAGTTGCATCAAGCATAGCCGGATGTCTGGCAGGCTGTCACATAGGCAGATTTCCCAGGGTGGTCATGGTAGGGCCGTGGGACATCATGCCCCTGTATAGGCAACATAGCTGCAACCAGCAGATGCATGTTCCAGGCTGTAATGGCAGTGCAGGCACGTATTGAGTGTTACACCAGACAAGGCGTTAGGCTGCAGAGGGCTGCACTTGCTACTGTAGGCAACAATCTCTGTGAAGTGGCGGCTGCCATCCGTGCTTCTAATGAGCAAGTGGATAGATGGCATGATGAGCTGATAGCCTTCATCAGGCATGGTGTGTCCGTCTTTGACATGTGATGGGGATGCAGTGATGCCCATGTGGACATGGCCCAGCAACACCAACAGCTGGCACTCAGCATGGGCGTGCTAAGACACCAAGGGGCTCATGTAGTGGCAGCAGAAGCCCCAGCAGTGTGGTGGGTATGTTGTCCATACCACACCACAGCAGGCCACATGCACATGGCCCTGGCCAGTCCCAGGAGGGATGTGGTACCAGCGGACAAATGTCATCAGCAGGTGAGAGTAGCACTTCAATGCCTGTACATTCATGTGCCCCGTGGAACCCCCTGTCAGGCACAGTCCATATGTCCGTGGCCAGAGGCAGTGAACTGCATACCCTGCCAGGTATGGTCTGCAGCTGTCCATAAACACCTGTGTAGGGCAACCACAAGGCAGGACTGTGTGCCTGCATACCCACACACTATGCAAACACACCTAGGGCACCTCATACCTACACACACCACATCACCTCATCCAGCTCCCCAGAATACACTCCTCATCCACACACATGGTGTCAAATGTATGGCTTACCGTCGGCCTCTGGCAGACCAACACCACACCCTGTGCATATGATGATACCTGTGCCCCTTCCCTGTCATCCATACCATTGATGCAGAGACAGGCTAATATGGTTCTGATGCACAGGGTGAGTGTACACCAGTGTACCACAGTCCTGCAGTGTAACAAGTAGTAGGGTGTAGAGTGTGAGGCATAATTGGCAGGTAGTGTAGCCATCCAGCAGTGATGCCTTCTAGCTGTTAGTAATACTGCTTGGTTGTGGTCTCTAAACTGATATGCAGGTGTGTTATAGGTGTACATGTGTCAGCACGAGGATGGTCTGCAGTCATAATGCACAACAGGGTATGCCACTGTGCTGACACCATGGCAGTGACATATCTGGGGTATAGTCTAACACATTTCAATGGTTAATATACCGGGTATTGCCTGTGCCACATGTACAGGTGACCCACTGAGGCATGTATAACCTGCAACTTGATGTAGACCCATCCACATAGTTACTTGCCAACACTGGGACTAGACCCCTACCTAGCTATGTCGTGATACTGACATGTGTGGCCTACATTGCACAAACACTGCTTTAACCACTTTGTAACCAACAGTCCTTGTTCTGGCCAGAAATGAAATGAGCAGTCCTTGCAGGTCATGAACTCAGGGCCCTTTACACTGAAGTCACAACACATGATACCTACGCCATGACCACTGTGGGGACAGCTGTTGTGTTACCAATACATCTGTCATTACCCAAATTGAGTGGTATTGAACACTTGACTTTACATCCTAGATTGTGTAACCCTTGTCATTAATATGACTGTTGCATCACATATTTATAGTTTAAAATTCATTAAGATTTATAAGTTTGTATCATTAGTCTTGATAATAAACATAATACATATATTATTGGTATTTTGAATATTTTGGATATGTATTAATAATTCAATGACATTCTAATTATTGGTTTTAATAAGGATTTTTTTAATAAGGATTTTATATGTAGATTTAGGTATAGGGCATAGGTAACCTCTCTACAACATGTGCAATGTGTTTTTAGGTTTGTTTATTTAGTGCACTAACGCAAGGAGCCTGCCACTTTAAATATTTAAACATTTAAATATGGAAGATCAGTTTCAAAATTTGGCGGGCTCTGTATTTATATATATTAAGAGTAACTTAATTGGCAAAGTTTGTCTTTTGTCTTCTGATGAAGTTCAACCAGTGGTGTGAACGAAAAGCGTTTTTTATAAGAGTTATAATGTTTTAAGATATTAAAAGCGTGTATCCGGAATTTTAGCCTAAGCGGTTTTATTTTTGTTGCATCACATATGTTGTTTCATCATACTGTACACATAGCAGATACATACATTGGGATACATGTGGGAGGGTATACGCAACCGTGACGTTTACTCATGACAGGTATATGGTTGTATACATATAGGTGTATAGATGTCTACATGTACATACATAGGTATGCACATACATATGTCTGTATATATATATATATATATATATATATATATATATATATATATATATATATGTGTGTGTGTGTGTGTATGGCCATGTGTACACCTCTTCGTATGTACATATGTGAACATATATATACATATATGTATCTATACATATGTGTATATATAGGTATATGTATATGTACATATATATATGTGTATATAGCTATATATGTGTGCGCATCCTATGTATACAGATATGCCTAGTTATGTTGGTATATGTATAGCTATCTATAACTATATGTGCATACATATCTATACCAATATACCTACTACTGTTGATATATCTGTAGATATCCATACGTTTATGTGCATATGTATTACTATCTGTATATGTGTAGACATATATTGCTCTATATATGTATATATCTGGATGTGTATATGTCTATCTATGTACTTATACATACCCATTTATATATGTCGATATGTATATGTGTAATCATAGATATATATCTGGATGTATATATGTACAGATGTTCTCACCCTATGTCCTGGACACAGAGTGTAGACCCACCCCAGCCCCTATAGTCCCAATGTCATAGTGCAAGTGGATGCCAGGTATTTATAGCAGGTATATTGGTAGACTATTGCTACTGTAATTGTGATTGTCTTCACAGACATGGTGTGTGTGGGAGGTCACATCTGCTTTCCACATATGTGCCATTGACTACTGACAGACATCCTAAGGACATCCTGGTAAAGTTCCACTGCTAGCACGTAATGCCGCTGTGGACTACAGCACAGATATTGGACAATATATGTGGACATTCTGAAACACTTCTTACAGTCCGGAGGTATACACAGAATCTGTTAGTATTAAACATGTGTACCATGCATGACAATATGGATGTTAGCAGCCATGTAGATGGGTATAACACATAACAACTGGTATACATATGCCACCATAGGTATGCATTCACACACCCCTGTCTGTCCTGTCACATAATACCGCTGGTACATGGGTGCCATGGCCACATACTACCCATTAGATAGTGACATACATCTGTGCAGCATCCCACTGCTATGTCTAACGTACATGACTGTTAAGGGAGAACTGGCACCAGTACATCTGGGCAAGTATCTCCACATGACATCTCACTGGATAAGTACACTAAATTGCTAGACATGTAACCATGCACTGTGCAGGCTACAGGCAGACTGGCTCATCACTGGCCAACATTTCCTATGGGGAAATGCACATGTACCTGCATATATAGCAGGCTCTGCAGGCATGCCACACCACAGAGTAAGATACAGCTGTGTTAAGGTGCATAACCACATCCAGTGTGAACACAGCCACAGGCACATATGGCAAGCTAGCATAAAAGTACAGTATATGGACTATCTGTTCAACAACATCCTCATATGTGCCACTCACAGACTAACCCTACATATACTGGGCTGCTACATGGTGTGGTCTGCTGTCTGTGGTATGGGACATGTGGGTGTATGGCCGTACAAACATGTAAACCAATATGGTAACATACACTGGAACAGCATGTAACATCAGATAGGACGGGACCTATAACAATGACATCTACCACAGTCTGTACACAGGCTAAAGAACATGTTCACAATGCACACACTGTCGACAGTCACCATAGTTACACAAACCTCAGTACTGTACAAACAACCATGGAATGTCCTGGTAATGTCAGCAAATATTACCCATACTGTACATAATATTTGTAGCAGTCTGATATCTCCCTGGCTTGCTATCAGATATGATGACACTTATGATGATGTACAGCAACATGAACCTCGTAATGCATGACATATGTACAAAGATTGACAGAGTTGTGGCTGGAAGCACATACACAGGGCCAATATTGACATGTTGCTGTGTTAATCTCATACATGTACTGTCATAACAGGGTTTTTTGCAACATGTGTCCTATGAGGGGTATGAAGCCAGTAACTGTCAGGGCTTTCACTATCTATAGACTGCAATCCTCACACTACCTTCTGCAGTTCACAGATACGTGCCTGTGGGTAACACATGACACCCAGGGCACAACATACTGCCCAGTCTGCAGACAACTCTGCAGATGCAGATTCCTCATAAACACAGTACTGACATGGCGGGTATTACAAAATGTAGGGCAGTCATATCCACACACACACTGTGAAACCAACATTATTCCACATGCAGTATAGCAGTACTTACAGTCTGTAGTCAGGCCAGGCACATCCCCCTCATGTGTGTTGCCCTGTTTCCACAGTGTAATTTTTTAGAGCTAAATCGCCAATCCATCTGAGCTGCATTTTGCCAAATGACAGTTCTAGTTCCTGTCCACAGTGGATGTAAAGGGCCAACACCAAAATGATGTTCCTAGATATTGGAGTGTGTTACCATGCAATTGGCTATTGGAATGTTACCACAGCTGTTCCACATGCACTCGGCTAGAGGAGGACTGTAATTGGTGCAGAGGCCATCAGCTGATCATGACCATCACTTAGAAAACACAAGCTGCTACCTAGCAAAGCAGGTGTACATCCCACATCCACCAGAGAAGGTGTGGGCGGTACAGACAGAGACAAAGTATGTCAGGGAAGGTGTGGGTGAGTAAAATGTAAGCATGTTTGTGTCACAAACCTACCAGTATGGGATTTCAAACACCTGACTGCTATGCATAGCTATCACATGTGTATGCAGTTATTGCATGCGCCACATAGCTTACATTTTGGTGAGCTGTCCAGACGTATGTGTGCTGGTAAGTGACATCTGCAACACTGTTGTGATACAGTAGGCATAGCACACAAGCCTGTCCACATGAATAGGTGTCAGCATCAACACAGCCACACTCTGTAGGGGACCCATACACATTACCATACTTGGCAGGGTAACAAATACACTTCTTAACCAGTTACCTTGCCACAATACAATAATGCATAGGTATGAATTGGCCCACAGGGGGTTATCCTGGGGTTCTATGGTCAAAGTGTATGTGACGGTGTCCGACATTAGAGGGCATACTTCAGTATGCCACTGGGGGTGGTACTGGGTGTGATTGTGATTGGAAGCATAATACACCACACACACAGACACAGGGTGCTAGTACTGCTGTGCATGTGTGCATTGCTTCACAGGTGTGTAGTGGTTGAAGGTCCCAGATGGCTGTACAAGGCTAGGTGAGGGGTATACCTTGGCACCAGGCCACATGAGAATGGTCTGCATTATGGCTAAGGGGTGTAGTGTCCAGAATGGAGCACACAAGTGGGTATAGTTTACACCATCCAGTCTCTTGGGTTACTATTGTTCATGGCCAGTCCTGTGGAATGCTTGTCATGTATGTGTTCTATACGCCATGACATAGACAGTGTTTGGGATGTGCACACATCCCACATTCATGTACAGTGGCATGTGGAAGTGTACCTGGTTTGTCTGGCCCATGTTGTGTATACAGAATGTAATCATCAGTTCCACCCTCATGTGGCAGGGCCAGGTAATGGACAGCTGGTTGACCCTGCACCTACACTGGTAGCATGCTACAGATATTCCCTGGTGTCAGTGGCATCTGTCCATACAGGGCATGTGTGTAAGGCATGGTATGTCCCTTGCAGATCACATTTGATGGAACCACAGTTGTTGCAGGCAACTGGTGGGAAATGTACTGAAGGTGCACTGTCTGCAATTAGGTGCCTATCATACTCCTGGACAGGGTGCCATAGGCTACTGCATTCACACCATTATTACTATCAGTCACTAATATGCAGTGTACTACACACATCTTGGCTGTTGCCTCGCCGTGTGTGTGTATGAGACATGGGTTGAGAGTGCGCTCTGGGTAATACTGGGGTTGGTAACTGTGATTGCCTGGCCTTGTTGTCACATGTATGGGTAAGGATATGCACCCCAGCCTCTCGGCTATTTCACAGCTGCTTTCCCTGTACAGTGGACATTGTGATATGTACTAGGGCCACCATATAAGACAATTGCAAAACCTGCTACACATTGGGCCTAGGTGTCTCACACACACACACACACACACACACACACACACACACACACACACACACACACACACACACACACACACACACACACACACACACAGGTTATGAGGTACAAACACAAACGCACACCTGTCATTTCTGGGAGTAGAACCCATACCTAACTAGTTTATTACATTACAGCACTACACAGTAATAGAATGTGCCACAGTGATTACTGCAGTACTCCTTCCCCAAAGGTTTATATCACATTGGCTGACATCAGTAGGATTGCCAAAGTAGGGCAGACTAGCATAAAATGCATTGCTCCCTACACAGGCAGTGGAACACACACAAAACATCCAGAACTGCCATGGGGGGTATAGAACCCTACCAGGGTTCTGAATCACACTACAGTAGTACACAGTTATGGCACAGATTATGGAGATTACTGGGCTACAACCTTCCCAGAGGTGTATTTCAGGGTGGATGACATCAGCAGCCTTACCAAGGTAGATCATTTAAATTGTAGGGGGTGTGCCTACCCTAAAAAGCACTGCTGTCTACACAGACAGAGTCAGACTGACACACACAGTTGCCAAGGCTGGGGGTAGAATTCTTACTTAAGTAGTGTATCACACTACAGCAGTACACAGTTATGGCATGCGCCACAGAGATTACTGGCCTATCATTTTCCCAAAGGTGTATTTCACAGTTGATGACATTGGCACACTTGTCAAAGTGGACCATTAGAGTTTGTAGTGTCTGTGAATGGACTCCAAAAAATTGGTCCCTACACTGACAAAGGAACACACACACACTTGCCATGTCAGGGAATGGAACACCTACTGACATAGTTTGTTACACTACAGCAGTATGCACTTACAGGATGCGCTACAGAGATTATTGGGCTACAGCTTCCCAGAGGTGTATTACTAGTTGGATGACATTAGCTGCCTTGCAAAGGTTGTGCATTTGGATTGTGGGGAGTATGACTAGACTAACTCTTTACACAGACACACTCGCCATGTCGGGAGATAGACCTCCTACTCGCCATGTCGGGGGATAGACCTCCTACCTAACTACTTTATTATACTACAGCAGTACGCACTTTCATGACACGCAACAGAGATTACTGGGCTATAGCTTCCAAGAGGTGTATTACTAGGTGGATGACATCAGCTGCCTTGCAAAGGTTGAGCATTTGGATCGTGAGGAGTGTGGCTAGCCTAAAAAGCATTACTTTCTACACAGACATACACATTTGCCATGTCTGGGGATAGAACTCCTATCTAACTAGTTTATCACACTACAGCAGTACTCACTTACAGGATATGCTACAGAGATTTCTAAGCTACAGCTTCCATGAGGTGTATTACTAGATGGATGACATCAGCTGCCTTGCAAAGGTTGAGCATTTGGATTGTGGGGAGTGTGGCTAGCCTAAAAAGCATCGCTCTATAAACAGACAGACACATACTCACACACAGTTGCCATGTCTGGGGATAAAACTCCTACCTAATTTGTTTATCACACTACAGCGGTATGCACTTACAGGATGCACTATGGAGATTACTGGGTTACAGCTTCCCAGAAGTGTATTACTAGGTGGATGACATCAGTTGCCTTCCAAAGGTTGAGCATTTGGATTGTGGGGAGAGTGGCTAGCCTAAAAAGCATTGCTCTCTATACAGACAGATTGACACACACACAAACATACACACTTGCCATGTCTGGGGATAGAACTCCTACCTAACAAGTTTATCACACTATAGTGATACACACTTACAGGATGCCCTACAGAGATTACTGGGCTACAGCATTCCAGACGTGTATAACTAGGAGGATGACATCAGCTGCCTTGCAGAGGTTGAGCATTTGGATTGTGGGGAGTGTGGCTAGCCTAAAAAACATTGCTTTCTACACAGACAAGACACACACACAAACAAACACACACACTCACAGTTTCTATGTCTGGGGATAGAATTCCTACCTAACTAGTTTATCACACTACAACGGTACACACTTATGGGACACGTTACAGAGATTACTGGGCTATAACTTCCCAGCGGTATATAACTAGGTGGATGACATCAGCAGCCTTGCCTAAGTTGTGCATTTACAATGTTGGGAGTGTGACTACCCTTAAAAGCATTGCTTTCTACACAGTCAGACAGATACACACTCAGTTCTCATATGTGGGATTCGAAGTCCTATCTAACTAGCTTATCACACTATAGCAGTACTCAGTTATGGGACGCGCCATGGAGATTTCTAGCCTACAACTCTCCCAAAGGTGTATTTAACATTGGATGACCTCAGCGTGCTTGTCATAGTAGGGCTATGGGGAGGGCAGTGTGTGTTCATAGGCCATTACCCATTCATGTAGGGGTTGACATGCCACATATGGACACACACAGGGTCATATTTCACAGGTATATGTATACAGTTGCTAGATGACTACTTCCTTGTACAGTCATGTTGTACAGCTGGCACGTGCACCACATGGTCTGTAATACTGACAGACACTGGTGGCTCTGCACCTAATGTGTTTGTGGCCCTTTGGCTGTGTGCTGGGTGGGACAGGCCTGGATGGCTACTTGTCACAGTCACTCTCTTCCACACATCTATGTCTGTCTACCTTTGGCTTATTATAGTGTGTTGTCCTTACATATATGTCTGTATTCCTATCCACTGTGTGTGCAAGGTATGAGTGGTGCATACTGATGGCTGTCTGCACTAACCACTGGAACTGCCAGATATGTCTGGTCCACTGGTGTTTGCAGACATGGCCATCATGTGTTTAAGTGTGTGAGCATGGCCCAGTATGACCTTTCAGTATCTTGTTGCCTTACATTGCCTTCATTTCTCTAAGTGTATGAGCATGCCCAGTATGGCCGTCTGTATTGCATGTGTGGGTCAAGTCCGGGTAGTTTGTACTGCAGTGCTGACCATTGTGTTGTACAATGACAGGTAGCATGTTGTCTCTGCAGGGTATCCATCCATCATTTGGCATTGACCATTACTACATTTCTGCATAACTGGGGGGGGGCACACCTGTTTCTACAGCTCTACACAGGATTGGGAGGGACTCACCTGACTGTTACTATATTTTTATGTCGGTTGGGGGGGTGAGGGCACACCTGACTATTTCTACATTTCTACACAGGATTGGGGGGGGCACACCTGACTGTTACTATATGTATACATAGGATGGTGGGCACACCTGACACTTGTACACATTTGCTGGGACTGTACTGGTATGTCGGGTACTCCATTTCAGTCTGTAGTCTTACCTATCTAGGCTAGAGGCATACCAGTGTACTACAGATTGTGACTTTGGTTGCCCTAATATTATTGTCTGACTTCCTACCCTTCAGAACTAACATCCCACTGGCTGCCCTGCTGTGGTCTGTCTGTGTAGGCCTGTGGGGGAGGTTAACCATAGCCATCATTCTGGGGCCATGGCACAGGCTCTGTTTGGGTTTGTCTACACCTATTCTGCTGCCTGACACTGTTGTTGGATATGTGAACCATCCTGACTGGCATGTGTGGGTCATATGGACACACATATCGCTCAGCACATTTCCTGCATTGCATTTTGTCACCCTGTGTAGTACTGGCTACTATGGTGACTCCAGTATGTGTTATAGATGTCATGGTGCCACTATGGGTGTCTGCTGCTATAACATCCAGCCTCTCATTTTCCTTGCATGCTCACATCCAAACCATAACTACAGGTAACAACACATTCTACTCCATATGGCAATTGGTAGATTGATTGATTTACCTTGTGGACATGCCAGGCTTGTGGATGGTGCAGGTGGGCTGCCTATGTTGGATGCATGGTTACGCACAGGTAGTTTGCTTGGCATCTCTTTTACTGTATGTGCAGTTCAGAGAGAGGTGTCATTCCCTGGGTCCTTACTTTGTCAGTGCATGTGCTATGCGTTCCCTCTTTGCCAAGGCCAGGGCATACTGGGCATGCCTCCTTCTGCCTACTGGGGCAGGCTCAGGTTGTTTCTCCTCCAGGTCACTCTGTGCAGGCCTTGGCATTGGTGGGGAGTTGTGTGGCCCTACCCCATGCTGTTCCTGCTGCAGCTGTTTCCGCAGGATCATACTGTTTAGCATAGCACATACCATAACAATTTGAGTACATGTAGCTGGTGAATACTGCAAGGCTCCACCGGATGTGTCCAGACACTGGAACCGTGACCTGAGCATCCCAAATACATGCTCTATTATATGTCTGGCGTGTGCGTGTGCCTCATTATGGCGTTGTTGTTCAGGTGTGTGTGAATTTCTGATGGGTGTCATCAACCACGGCTCCAGTGTGTACCCGGCATCCCCCACTAGATGACCGTAGGAGATATCCCCATTGGCAAGTCTCTGGTACTGCTGCGTCAGATGCCATATGTAGGAATAGTCATAGCTTCCAGGGCAGCCTGCACACACATTCAGTATAATGCCCTGGACATCACATACAACCTGGCAGTTGATGGAGGGGATGCCTCTGTGGTTGATGTAGATCCTACCCTGCTCACCGGGTGGTGCTTTGATGCATATGTTTGTGTAGTCTATAGCACCTACTACCCTAGGGGATTCTGCTATTTGGTGGAAGAGACGCATATTGCTGGTCAACACCTCACGGGTGTTGAGGAAATATACGTGCTCACTGGCATGTGCTGACATGGCATCCAGAAACTAGTGGAATACTCTGGATGCTGATGCCTATGAGATCCCCATGATATCCCCAGTTGTGCTTGGGAGGTACCTGTGGCTAGTATACTTAGGCCTATACATACCTTGGTATCCTCTGGCATGGGTTTCCCTTGGTCAGTGTGGTGTGACAGGTGTGGCCGGCACAGCTTGACACATTGCTGTAGGAGGTCTCTGGCCACCCTATAGCGCTCCACTATCTCCAGCTCAAGTAGCCCCTGGTAGGTTACCCTGGGTCTGTGCACTCTTCTCCGTATCCTCACTATGGGTTGTTCAGCAGCATTCACATTCTCACCACCCTCAGTCTCTTGCACATGTTGTTTTATGTTGCCTGCTACAGCCCTTCTCATTTTGTAGGTTTGTTAGTTAAAAGTTCCCCACTTGTATACACCGGTGGTGTAGAGTGTGGGAAAAAACAGATGGAAAGGTGTAAGCAGTTTATAGTAGTGTTCTGGGCTGGGATAGACTGCTGCCTGTGTAATTGGCTGATTCTGATACATTTCACCTGCCAGCTAAGCTAATTTTCCTTGATTACCTTCTTACTGCTGTTTTCCCTTCCCATTGCCTTCCTGTTTAAGCCCATGTGCACGCTGTGGAAACAGAGTGCTCAAATGTGCACACTGCTGCTATTTCCTGATTTAACCTTTTTTTTCTTCTTGTATGCCGCGCGTACCCATTTAGGCTTTGCAAAGACTGCTAGGCAGGTTTAGATACACCCCCTAGCTTAGCTGTGCTTAGCTAGGAGCAACCCTGAGCCACAGGGTTCCAATCCACTTACAGTATGCACACCCCCCCCCATGATGTCATCTACCTCGTAGGCTTGCACCCAGCTATTCATACTCTTTACACTGTTGGGACCTGATTCACATCCTGGGGAAAACTGGGATTCACTATCCTTCCCCTCATTTGCATAGGATTGTCTGCTAATGCATGGTCACACTGACCCTCTCCCCTTAGCAACCACTACTCACTGGCCATGTTGTCTTCTGCCTGCCATTGACTTGCATGGCAGAATACTGATTTTAGTTAGAATGCTTAATTTATGTTTGTTTTGTTATTTTCCCCCCAATCCCGTTTGCATGCCTCTGCCCTCCGCTTAAACGGCCAGGATCAGCTAATAAGAATTAAAAGTTGATTTTTTAAATTTTTGTACAGTTTGCAATGCCAGTGACCTTATACTTGGCCATTGGCATGCTTACTACATGATATGCAGCCTTTTTTTGGGGCTGTCATAGCTCAGTTTTGGATTTTGCAGACATGTACTCGGTTACTAACCGAGTACATTTCTGCTGATTGCACTGGTCCTGCACGGACGGTCACAAGCTTCCTGGATCACAAATTCACCTCATTTGCATGGATTTCTCTTGCAAATGGGGTGATTTGCATACAAGGACTTCATCCGTGCAAGATTAGTGTAGGAGCGCTCATGCACAACCCTGCAGGCTGTTCCTGGATCGCACGGTGGACATATTGCCTGCTTGGGCTCCTGCACCAATCTTGCACGCCATGCAAGCTTTTGAGAATCCGGGGGAATGTGCTGTAACATGATTCAGTGCATTTAAATATAATCCTCACCAGAGAATAAATTCTTCCCCAGACAGCCCCCCCCCCCCCAAGGACTGGACCAGATTGAATTTACTATAATCCTGGGGGAGATGTGGATAGTGAAGCTCCCTGACTTAGACCACCACAGGTTGGGAAAGGCAGTCTCTAGAGGAGAAAAATAAATTCTTTTGGCTACAGATAACCTTGACAGCAGGCTAAGCCCTGGGCCTTAACATCTCACTAGACTTCTTTAAACCATATAAGAACTTGCTTTGGAAACCACTGATGAAGTGTTTCCAAGAGTGTGAAAGGAATGTTCATTTTCCTGTGAATTTCCAGGAAGCAAAGGTCTTAATATTCCCAAAGGCTCTTGAGAACCAAGCCTTCCCCTGCAACTACTGGCCCATTTTTAATCCAATTAGAATTGAGGACATGCGCTAAGATCTTTGCTGACAGATTTGCACACACTCCCTTAGTCTCTACATGTCAACATGGATTTCTTAAACTCAGATCAGGTATCACTGATCTCATTGGATTTTGGATGGATTTCCAAAAATAGCACTGGACATGGATTATCCTGGGGTGGCTATATTAGTGGACTTTAAGAAAGCTTTTGACTCCGTGAAGTGGTTTATAGTATGAAATATTTTTACATGAATTTCCCACTACCATTTATAAATAAATGTGAACTTCTCCATAAAGGTTCAACAGCAACAATGGATGGCTATCAGATCACATTGAACTGAAATGAGGTCTGGGACAGGGCCACCTGCTCTTCCCACTTTTTTCATGGTAGTAACTACAATAGATATCTATCTAGGTATTTCAAAGAAATGAAGCTGAATATAACAACATAGAGTAAAATTGTTTTCAGCTAGTTTGCAAACGACTGTGTGGAGTTCTCAGCTCTACAGGAGCATTACTGGGAACCTTTTCTGTTTTCAAGCCCTGGAGCAATACATTGGTCTGGACATCAATATACAGAAGACCTACATATTTCTGCTCTGCAAGAAAGGCCAAGACAGCTATTACACCTCTGGTAACTCTTAATCATTGGAACATGGTGAATGGTGTAATCTATTTGATAACAACTTCCAAACTGACAACAACTCCAAACGTGTACTCTGAGATCTAACTAACAAGGTATCCTGCTGGTGGAAATCCACTTTTCCTTTCCTTACAAAGATACATATGGTAAAGATGTACTCATTGCCAAATAGTCTAAATTGATGAGACACCATCCCACATTTTATATAAACTTGGAAACTTGGAACAGTTCCAAAAGCTGATAGCAAACTTTATCTGGACAGCCTGGACGGCTTGCACACTAGTGCAAGTAGGCATAAACTTGTCTTTCCTATAAAGCAAGGGGAAGTAAATTTCACCAACCTAGAAATGTACAATGAGGCAGTCATGAAGCATCAATATCAACTTTCAGTATGACTCCTGAGGGCTTTCTGGTTCTATATAGAACTAAACTGAAAGAAATATAATTGCACTCAACTTACACAACCGAATACTTTTAACAGAGCAAAACAAAAAACACAGAGTAAGTGCTTTCATGACCACAAACTGTCGCTTCATCAGACAACTGAAAACTGAGATGTAGCATCATTATATACACCATTAATTACATCATTAATTGGTCAGCTGATGTAATCAAGTAAGAACATAGTAAAACTTTTTAAATAAACATTATGAAAATATTTAAATCCATAGTATAACAATATGCATAAAAAAATCTAAAAACATTTAAATACACTCTTTAGTTAAATGAACATCAGCTGACCAATTAATGGTGTAATTAATGGTGTATACAATGATGCTACATCTCAGTTTTCAGTTGTCAGATGAAGTGACAGCTTGTGGTTGTGAAAGCTTTTACTCTGTATGTTTTGTTTTGCTCTATTAAAGTTTTTGGTTGCGTAAGTTGAGTGCAATTATATTTCTTTCAGTTTATTTTTTCTTTTGCACCCAACCTTACCCTCAAGCCATTTTGTACTTTGATACTATATAGAACTAAGTATGATTCATGAACTCAGAACTTCCAGGCATTCCACAAGCCAACAAAGTCTGGAACACAAGAGTTGGGAATCCTGGGTGGAAAACAGTTAATGAGGGGAATATGTATGTAGAAGATAAGTTTCTGCTATGCCAAATATATGGTCCTCCCCATCCTTCAAAGTTGATAGTTCCACAATTCATGGAAATATCCCCGGGATTCACGAACACTCTGTGCAAGAATAAGCTACTCTTGCACAGAGTGTTCTGTGTCTGTGTAGAGCAGCAGTGCATCTTGCATATTCATGAAGGAGTGCTGCTGTACCTCTACATGGACACAATCCATGTATGAGCTCAGAGTGTGTGTCCAAGTAGTGCACGGACACTAAACATGCCCCCCCCCCTCTCAGAAAGTGCTGTACTGGCATAATATTAGAGCTTAGCTCTGATATTATGCCAGTAGTCAGTGTCCATGGACACTGGCATGTAAGAAATAACATCATTAGTATCTGTGAACCCTGCAAATGAAACCGGCAAGAGGAAACAATACAGGGGGTAGCTTCTGAGACACACCCACTGCATTGCTAAAGCTTACAGCACTTCTGCATGCTGCAGAAGCAGGATATGTGTGCAAATGCACACACATACCCCTCAACCGTACAGATATTCACAGAATGCCAGATTTTAGTCTCATAAGTGTGGTTCACTCCACATATGAGATGGTTGCCTGATAAAATAGTGGAAAATTGTTAAAGAGTGAAATCGGAAAATAATGACAGACAATGCAGTTTCAGACATTGTACCCTTCAGAAAAGTCATGGCAGTGCCAAGTGCTGGTGAGTAACAATCTAGCTTGTAGTATTCAGAGCAAATAAATAAAAATGAGTATTATGTCACCTTGCAGTATTTAAAAATGGGTATAGTATGTACTGAATAAACAAGCTTGGAGAGTTATACTGAAATACAGGTCATATATCAATAAAATTGTAAGTACTTGTCAATAAAAGTCAAAACTCCAGACTGGTTGTGTTTACTTTGGTATTGTATGAAATGAAATGTGTGCAGTTTATGCATATCAACTATAGCTCTGAAAGCATTAAACAATCAAGGCTAATCTGACAAAGATTGTGGAGTTATAAAACAGGAGATTAACTACATGAAATATTGCATGAACCAAGATCTGATATCTGAATAGTAATGTTGTGTTAACCAGGGTTTTCTACTCTGTGCTATACAAGACATATGTGCTATGCATGAATGTCAGAATTACAACTTGAGAATGTACAACCAAGAGAGTATTAGAAAACAGTCAAACAAGAGACAGAAGTTCTTCAATAGCTCATTCTGATGAAATACAAATGTGTCGTATTTGTGGTAGAAACCAGCACAGTTCAAATCCAGTGAGTGGTAGTAAGCTGTATGCATGATTTTGTGAATATGTGTAGAAACAGTCAGGTAGTGTTAACAGAAATTTTCTCCACAGGTCTGCCAGGTAAGAAAAGGTATAAAGTAGCTATAAGATGGCTGTAGTTATGGTGTGTCCAACACCCACTGTCCAACGCCAAGGCTGCAAATGACAGCAAGATAAGTACAAACACCAAGTAGTCTCAACCAAGAAATGTTCCTCAAGTGTCACACTGTCACAGCTAGTGGTCACTGCTGAAAACAACCAGGGTGACTGATAGAAATCAAAGCAGAGTACGGCAGTAGCACACACACACACACACACACACACACACACACACACACACACACACACACACACACACACACACACACACACACGGTATGAATGCACATATGTAATCTTGACTATGTGAATATGGGTAGAAACAGTCAGGTAGTGTTAACAGAAATTTCCTCCACAGGTCTGCCAGGTAAGAAGAGGTATAAAGTAGCTATAAAAAGGCTGTAATTATGCACTGTGTACAAACACACCACTGCCCAACCCAAGGACATAGGTTGTTGTAAAGTGAGGTAATACCTGTAGAGTACTGATTAGAGCAATGATCCTTAAAGTTGTGAGCACTTTAAGCATATACAGTTGTTAATTGACATCTCTCTCTCTCTCCCCCACCTTATCTGCACCAATAATCTAAACACATAAATCAATGGGTATGTTTCTCACCAAACCTACTGTTGGGACATGTGTCCTATTGTTCTACAAATATTGAAATGTTTTTCTACTAATGTTCCCTGTTCAAATACTATTATTGGTGGCCTGTTGCTATCAATGTAACCCGCATGCCATTATAATGCCCACTGTGCCGTCATATATGCATGTGTTCTGTTTACTATGCAACTGTTCCAAATCTGTTGTTTTGGGTTAATGGGAATACCTATACATGCTGTTATAACTAATCCTGGAATGTGTTTTTTCATGACTAACCAACATATGTTGTAAAACTGAAACGCCGTAGCACATCTTGAAAGGCTGATCCCAGAGGATCCTCCTGTCCCACCCCAACTGGCCATGGCACCAGGCCCCAGTATGTCTGAGACCCCCCCGGGACCTCCTCTTCTGCTAGTCCTGCACCACCTTTGGGTGGAACCACCTCAGGGGATGGGGCTTGCCCCTTCCGGGTGCGGGAGTGGACAGGATCCTGTCACCCAAAGCAAGGTCTGGGGATTGGTGCATAGTGAGCTTTGAAAGGAGTTTGGAGATCTGCTACACTAGCATGAGGGCTACATGGTGCATCTAGAGGATCAGCCCGCACCTTCTGCTCATCCCCCACCACAGCCACCTTCAGGCCATGAAGGTGCAGTGGTGACTACCCATGGGTGGGGACCTCAGTCTCACTGTATCCATTTGGGGGCTTGTGGGTGTCTGATTCCCAACCACTCCTCCCTGTCCAAGGTGTTTACCTCCCACATGTGTCATATACCACCTGTCTGCTGTCTTGTCTGTCTTCATACCCAACCTACCTCCCCAAATATACCTACTATCTTTCCCCAACATCCCACTCTCACCTTAAAAAAAGGGCAATCTGTTCCCACAAAAAATGTCACCCCATACATAGCTGTCAATTTTGCACACATGTCCACTGGATACATGTAATCTGGTCTAATTGCCTTCAGTGGCTGTAGTTACTAGGCCGTATAATGGGATGTTGTACATATCCATATGTTACATGTGCATATAACTATGATACACATTTTGCCTTGTAAATATAAGACAACTATACAGAGCATATGCAGAGTAAAGTACTGCTACAGATGTATGTACACTGCATGTTCTATATTGAGGTCATACCATTCAACTGTCCAATGTTCTGCACACTGACCATATGTGTGCCTCATATTTGTAGTCATTTACCCATAGAGTTGTGTTATGTCTGTCAAATCCTTGCAAAATCTGTGAAGACTGATATTACAACATCCCCCTTCATTGTCCTCTGGCTTTTCCCATTCGGGATTGCCACAGTGGATCATCTGTTGTTATTTCTGCATGTCCTCTGAATCTTGCTCTCTCACACCAAACACCCGCATGTCCTCCCTCACCACATCCAGAATCGTTATCTGAGGCCTTCCTCTCTTCCTCTTACCTGGCAGCTACATCCTTACCATCCTTTTCCCAATATACTCAGCACCCTCATCAGCACATGTCCAAACTGATGTAATGCTGCTGCTCCAACATTGTCTCATATCAGTCCAACATGACCTGAACCTGTCATATACACATTGATAAACTTGTGCACCTGTGTCACACCCAGTGCAATTTATAACATCTGTAACTCTGCCATGTGCAGCTCTGACTCCTGCCTTTTTGTCAATGCCACTGTCTCCAACCCATAAAACATAGGTGGTAGACCTTACATATCATGTTTACTGGTACTCAGCTGTCACATATCACTCCTGACACTCTTCTCCACCCTCTCCATCCTGCCTGTACTCTCTCTTCATCACCTGTCTACCATAGTCCTCATTACTCTGAAATGTTGATCCTAAACATTTGAACACATCCACCTTTGCCAAATGTACCCCATGCATCCTCAACATTCTGCTATCAACCCTCTCATTCACACACAGATGAATCCTCCCTCTCATTCACACACTGTCCTAGTGCTGCCAACCTTCATTCTTCTCCTCTCTAGAGCATATGTCCACCTCTCCAGGGTCTACAAAAGCTGTCCACTACTCTCAGTACAGATCACAATGTCATCTGCAAACAACATAGCCAATGGGGACTCCTGTATGATCTTGTCTGTCAAACTGTCCATCACCATTGTAAATCAGAAAGGGCTCACAGCTGATCTCTGATGTCATCCCACCTCCACCTTAAACACATCCATCAGTCCCAATGCAGACCTCAGTGTTGTCCCACCACCCTTGTACATATCCTGTACCACTCTTACATATATCTCTTCCACTCATGACTTCATCATACAATACCACAACTCCTGTTTAGGCACCCTGTCATATGCTTTCTGTAAGTTCAGAGAGAAACAGAGCAACTCCTGACCTTCCCTGTATTCCACCAGTAACAGTCTCAGAGCAAACATCACATCAGTAGTGCCCTTTCCACGCATGAAACCATACTGCTGACCAGTACTCCTCACCTCCCTGCGTAACCTAGCTTCCACTACCCTTACCCATAACATCATGCTGTGACTGGTCAAAGTTATCCCTCTGTAGTTATCACAGCTCTGCACATCAACCTAATTCTTAACACCGTACCAAGCACTTTCTCTCCACTCCTCATGCAACCTCACACTTCCCAAGATATCAGTAAAGAGTCTGGCTAACACACACATGCCACTTCCCCTAAACAACCCCATGTTTCCACAGGTGTGTAACGTGGACCAACAGACTTGCCAGTATTCATCCTCTTCATAGCTATCCTTAAATCCTCTTTGTTAAGCCATTGCACTTCCTGATTCACCATACCCACATCATCCAACCTTCTCTGTCTCATTCTCTTCATTCAGCAACCTCTCAAAGTACACCGTCCATGTGCTCCACACTCTCCTCACTTGAGTACGTATACCCCATTATCCTTTATCAGCTATATCTGCTGCACATCTTTCCTAGCTCAGTGTATCTGTCCAGCCAATTGGTACAAATCCTTTCATCCCTCCTTAGTGTCCAGCCTGTCATTGAACTCTTCATAAGCCCATCCTCATCCTTTGCCACCTCTCTCTTTGCTATGCACATTACCTCCTCATACTCCTGCCTACTTTCCTCATCTCTCTGACAATCCCTCTCCTTCTTCCCCAAACTCTGTCTCTATATACTGTCTAGTACTTCCTCAGTCCACCAACAGGTATCCTTGTACTGCTTCCTCCATCCATATGTTACCCCCAAGCACCTGTCTAGCTGTCTCCCTTATCAGCTCTGCTGTACTTAACCAGATATTTGTTAGATTGTCACTGTCACACAGTGCCTGTCTCAACTCTTCTCTGAGCTCCACCTCACAAGCACACTTTTCCAATTCACACCATTTGATCCTTGGTGCTGCCCCCACACTCCTCCTCATCTCGATCACCAACTTCATCTCACACACCAACATTCTCTGCTGCCTAAATACACTTTCCCCTGTCACCACTTTACAGTCTCCAATCTCCTCCAAACTGGCCCTCCTACATTGGATAAATTCCATCTGTGTGCATCTTACTCCATTCTTGTATGTCACCCTATGCCCCTCCCTTGTGTTATAGTGCTTATTCGCCACAGCCATGTCCATCCTTTTTGCAAACTCCACTACCATCTCACTGTCTCCACTCCTTTTAACACCATACATACCCATCAATTCCCCATCTCCTCTGTCCCCTTCACCAACATGCCCATTGACATCTGCTGCAATGACCAGTCTGACACCCTTGGGTACAGTCATCAACATGTCATCCAACTGATGTCACATTTCTCTTTCTCACCCATCGCACAACCAACTTGCGTAGCATATGCAGTAACAACAGTCATCATTACACCATCAACTTACAGCCTTAGAAACATCACTCTATCAGACACTTATGTCATCCCCCAAAATCACTCTTGGCATACTGTTCCTTCAGCAGAAGCCCTACCCTCTTCCACATCCAGTCCACACCTTGATAGCACAATTGTGACCTGCCTACCATGCACCCAGCCGTGAACCCCTTCCATGTGGTCTCTTGCACACACACACAATATATCAACCATCACCTGGCCATCATATCAGCTAGTCTGGTCCCTATATCACTCATACTGCTAACATTAACAATTCTTACCTTCAATACCACCCTTCTAGCCTTTCCCCTCTTTTCCTGCCATATGACTGTTGGACATCCTCGAGGAGATGCCTGCCAGTGCAAAGGCTACTGTGCTATTGAATGACTCAAGTATGTTACAGCAATATTAAGACACTGTCACTAATTTTGTTCCATTGCACCCATGTATGCATGGCATCCCACAGATGTCCTGCTGTAACAGGTTGAGAGGGATGACTGTGCAGCAAGAGTGGGAATTTAGTGTGCCATGATGACATAGAAAAGACATGTATGTGAGGTATTAGCTATGCACATGTCAGTATGAGTAGGTGTATGTTTCCAACTCATGAAAACAGACATGGGATGCAAAATGTCAGTTAAACGGCTGTACATGTTGCACACGTGTGTAATTTTAGTTATTGTACACCCAAAAGTGTGACATTTCTACAGCTACTGGTTGTTGCATTGCCCTGACACAGCCATGGTTAGTACAGTAACCATGATTATCATGACTAAATTGGAGAGATGTCCAACTGTGTTATGACTTTGTGGCCATGCCCACTACAAACAATTGATTGAACACATACATGGCTGTATGGACTCAGCAATACCTTAATTGTCATACTTGCCTCCACCAATGTAGGGTAATCCCCTTTGCTGGACAGTAGCATTACACAAACCACAGACCTGGTTCCTATAGTTGCTGTACAGGGCAAAGTAGGATCAGAAACCAACCTGGCATCAAGTCAGCCATTGTGTGAACAAGTATATAAGGTCACAGATGGATTAGTGTAAGGCCAACTATGAGTACAAGTTGGAGACGTCCACCAGGGACAATCACAAGGCCATCTTCCCATAAGTCTGCAATCTCAGAGGCAACATACCATCCCAACCTGTAATGGTGGCCAATCAGATCACATACACACACACACTATAGCTACAGGCAACCTGATGCAGATAGTGTTAGGGCAAACATCCTACCCTGGCTCAGCATCATTACAGGTGGATATGTACTGCACCCACACCCCTCCTCTTATCACCAGTGACCAGGTACATATTGCCTACTGAAAGGCAACAAATGTAAGTATCCATAGGACATCATATCATTCCTGTCTGCATCTTACATTAACCCAGGCATGTCCTCCCAGCTGCATTACACACTGTAGTCACACCAAGCCACAATACCATCCACACACCATCCGCATGGAAGATGGCTAATGTTATCCATTTACACAGACTTGAATGAGGAATGAAGGATTATGCAAACAACTTGCCCTCACTGTGGGCAATATGATTCATCAGGACAAGGAGTGCAATGCAAGCTGATACTGTGTTGATAGATTACAGGGGTATGCTGTGGTGTGTCTATATCATGTAGTCGAAGTATGATAACTTCGAACATGATATGGTCGAAGCCATAAGTTCAAAGTTGTCATACTTCGATTGTAAAAAAAATAAATAAAAACAAAAAGAATGTACCTGAGGGTTGTAAGCAGGGGGGAAAAGCCCCCCTGCACCACCCACGTGGGGGGCTGTGCCCCCACACACACCCTCTTTAAATATACCAACTCCATGGTTGTGCTACAGTGCAGTAAAGGAAATTTTCCCTTTACTGCACTGTAGCGCGACCTCGGAGTTGGTATATTTATAGACCGGGGGTGTCGTAGGTGCAGGGGGGCTTGCCCCCCTGCATACAACCTTTTATTTTGTTTTCCCTTTTTTTATTTTTTTACACATAGTTAAATTTCTGTAAATTCAGGCATATGTGTTTGTACATATGGTAGTCGAAGTTACGGAACTTCGACTATGTGATATAGACCCTGCAATGGTTGTGAGTATTGGCTACTGGTATTCAAGGTACATGTGCAGGTACTGGACACACTATTGCCAAATATATGGGGTCCTGTAACGTGTTTCCCTGTTAGTATCTAACAGGTGCAATGTCACATCATCGGCAGGAGACCTTTTCACCAGCGGAATGCAACCTGATAATGAAAGCCATAATACAAAACCACACAGTACTGGTGGGCTGAAGCCAGCAACCTCTGCGGGAGAGGACCACCCTGTGAGATGACCCTATCCACAGGGTAAATTAGGTGGGCCTGAACACACATACATATGAGCAGGTGCGGCATCATGCCACCAACCTCATACACCATCCCTGGCAAAGTGCTGCTGCTGTGAACAGGGACCCCACAACCACAGGTGGGAGCCAAGCCATGCAGCCCCCAATGACACCAAATGAGGAGCTCCTTGCCAAGCTTGGGCCACCCATCACAGTACAACAACAGGGTACAAAGCCCCATTGCTGTGTGGGTGGCACACACACAATGGACAAGGAACGTGCAGGTAAGGTCCCAGTGGCAACTAGTAGACTGCTGTATGAGACATACTTGCATCTGTACAGTATCTATATGCATGTGCCAGGTCCGATTGCAGTTGTGGATGGGGATTTCTAATGCACAGAGGTGCAAATCTATGGTGAAGAACAGCAAATTGTGTAGTATTGGGTGTTGTACTGTGCATGTGCAGACATGCTGCATCCATCTTTTCCAAGGGCACATGTGAGTCTGCTAACAATACCTCTCTCCACAACTACATAGGTCACACTGGTCTGCATATGGGACAGCAGCCAGAAGCTGGTGGTTATGGAATTGTTCAGTTGTGCTTTGGAAATACCCCAGGCAGGTGGAGGGCATGCAAGTTATCATGCACACAACTATGACTAATAGCCATATTGCTTTATGTGCATGTTCACTTGTTTTAGGGTTAATTGTATTGCATCACAGTGGTCACCACAGGGGCCTATCTGAAGAGAATGTAACATTCCTGTAGCATTCCTCACAACCAGTCAGTGCAAGACATCTGGACAGACACCAACAAAATGTGTTGGACAAACTTACTAAGGTAGGGACATGTGTGAAACATTACTGCTATACAGTGGCTATAAAATGTATACACATACCTGTTAAGATGCCATTTGTTTCTGAAATATACTGATTGAGACCACAATATGAAAGTCCACACCCTTCCCAACCTTTAATGTGACCCATGATAAGAACAATTCACTTTTAAAACCAAGCATCTGGACTCATGTATTGCATCTATAAGCCTGGACAAGTGTGAGGGTAGCAGACGTTGTATCAGTATGCTGTTTCAGTCAGGTATGATGCCTGATGCTGCCATATGTCAGTACACTCACTGTGGCCTATTTGGCAACTATATCACATACATGGGCATTGCTAAGGCAGACAGAGCACTAATAGGTTCCAAACATCTGGATGTTCCAGACACATCTGTAGAGAGGACTGGTATGGCCTGTACAATGGTTTCCCATGCTGCATGTGAGGCAGATGCCACTACCACACTATATAAAGTAATGGCATTGGAGGTGGTCACCTGCCATGTATGGTACACACATCAAAATGGTATCAGCCTCACAAGATGTGACACACACACCAGTATTCAGATTAGAACTCTTACCTATCTATTTATGTGTACTACAGTGTTACACAGTTATCAGATGTGCCACAGAGCTTACACACACACACACACACACACACACACACACACACACACACACACACACACACACACACACACACACACACAGTTGCCGTTATTGGAATCAGAACTCCTGCCTACTTAGTTATTTCTACTATAGTGTTACACAGTTATCAGACACACTACAGCGCTTATACAAGTTCACCTAGTCCAAAGGAACTTCTAAGGTGAATGACATCAACAGGACTTCTAAATTGGAGTGAGGGGAAGTGTAAAGGGTGGTACACAAGTCAAAAATGGTATGACCCACACAGTACATGATTCTCACACACACACAGGTGGTGCACAAGTCAAAAATGGTATGACCCACACAGTACATGATTCACACACACACACACACACACACACACACACACACGCACACACACACACACACACACACACACACACACACACACACACACACACACACACACACACAGTTGCCGTTATTGGAATAAGAACTCCTGCCTACTTAGTTATTTCTACTATAGTGTTACACAGTTATCAGACACACTATAGTGCTTATACAAATTCACCTAGTCCAAAGGAACTTCTAAGGTGAATGACATCAACATGACTTCTAAATTGGAGTGAGGGGAATTGTAAAGGGTGGTACACAAGTCAAAAATGGTATGACCCACACAGTACATGATTCTCACACACACACAGGTGGTACACAAGTCAAAAATGGTATGACCCACACAGTACATTATTCACACACACACACACACACACACACACACACACACACACACACACACACACACACACACACACACACTCGTACACCCACACAGTTGCCAGTATTTGGTTGAGAACTCTTACCTATCTATTTATGCCTACTACAGTACTACAGTGTTACACAGTTACTGCACACACTACAGAGCTTACTGGACTTACAACTGGCCAAAGGTGCTGATAACTGCACAGCTGAGGTAAAGTATTACAGGTGGCAGGAAGTCTGCCTTTAGTTTCTACCATACATCTTGCTAGTTCTTTCTGTCTTGCATTTAAAATAGCATTATAGCTTTTCACTTTAACAGGTTATTGTATCAACAAGTGTATCACACCTGGGAGCCATCAGCAGTACTCTTACATCATGGAATTAGCCTCAGTACTTACTACTTATGACCACCCCTCCTGGCATGATTGAAGTGTAGTTTTCTGTGCTTTTACCCATCAACCCGGTGCACTTGTCCAGTCTGAGGCATTGTTGCAACTGCCCCATGTACACAGACAACCCTCTCCTCTAAACTCCAAACACTCAGACCAGTGAGAGTTACTCCTATATCACCAAATGTGAAAATGTGCACTCTCCAGCAAAGACTGGACTAGCTGGTCAAGAGGATGAAATCAACACCTGCACCATACCATGTGGACCACATAGCTGGTCACAATACCCATTATGACAGCCCTGACATACACTGAAAAGCCACACACCCACCTTCACAGAGGCACTAAATGAACATTTACACAAACAGCACAGACCAGCAAGACAGACACCCACTCAGACACCATGACATAGCACATGCCAAAGGATCAATATGCCTCCTACACTGTGTGCCCCTCGACCTAAGCTCCTAAGGCTGACCAACTTGCAGTGACCATGGTTGACTTAGTACTGTGGCACACAGATTTCCACTCACTATGTTGATTATGGAGGAGGTAACAGCCAACTGCCTAGCATGTGCCAGCATCCAACACATGACACACCCAGTCAGGCCACACCACAACAGCTACAAGTATCACTCTGTCATTATCCATGTGGGTGTGAATGACCTGAGACACACCTCCCTGGGCTACATGACAAGATACATGATTGAACATTTGGATTATGGGGTCCAGGCAGGTGTGACAGTAGCCCTGAGCAGTATACTACCATCACCCAGAATGATGCTACAGTACTATTAACAGATAATTGACTGCAGCATTGGCTTACATGTTGTGTGTCATTCTCAGGGGATCCAGTATCTCTATGCTTGGGATAACATGATTGACAGACCTGAACGGCTTGCCAGAGATGTCCTAAATCTGTCAGCCCTGAGTTTCCAGGTACAGGGTAGGTATCTTGCCACCAGTATAGTGCCTTATTAGGCAGTGTTCCAAATCAAATTACCACCATAACAGCTAGACATGTATGCAATCTGAGGATCATGCTGCTCAACAGTGGACATCTAACTGTCAAGATGCAGTCACTCAAAGCATTCCTCAGAGTGGAGAACATTGACATTTGTGCTGTAACAGAGAGGTGGTTCACAGCAGCAGACAGCAGCCCTGCACTAACAGGCTATGATGCATTCTACAGCTGTCAGTGCCAAAACATGGACCAACACCTCCACAGGTGGTGTTGTCTCCATATCCATAATGGGTATGTACAGCTCCAGACTAGTATTCCAGCACAATGCATCGGAGGTACCTCCTGTAAAACCAACTTTGGGGAATAGTCTAATCCACACCATAGCCTGCTATCAGTCCTCAGCTATGTCTCTAGACTGTCACTGCACATTTCTCAACACCCTGGCATCTATGAAGGTCCAACCCAAGATTGACATAGTAGGAGACTTCAACTACCCCTCCATTACCTGGGAACAGTAATCAAACACCAATACATTGGCCGAATGCTTCATGGAATTCATCAGTTCCAATGGCCTGGACTGGCTCATACTGACCCCCAGCAGAGGATGCAACAACCTTGACCTGTATTGATTACTTACATATGGGACTTTTGCTCGACCACAGTTGTCAATCCCTACCTTGTCAGATCCAAACATGATGTAATTAACATGGAGCTCAACATGTCACCCACACCCCCCACAAAGGTAACCACCTTGCAAAACCTCTCCAGTGCTGACATTGCAGTCATAAAAACAGGGATGAATGACTTCACTGCACCCATGCCAATGGGAAATTGCTGCATGACTGTCGCATCATACACTGCACAAACACGTACATGGTCACCTATATGACCCTATTCCAGAGAAATCTTTGTCTTTGAGTAGGGTGGCCTAATGGTTAATGTGTTTGCCTTACAAACTCAAGGTGAAGGGTTTGAGTCTCACAAGAGATAATTGACTAGGCTTAAAATGGCTCGCAAGGGCAGTTAGCCTAGTACTAATCTATGAACCTATGAACCTATGGTACTAGCCATAGCCAACAGAACACAGACACTGTCCTCCAAACATTGGAAGTCATTGTGATGGTCCCCTGTCATTACTAAAGTGTACAACAGAAGGAGGACACTGTTGCAGAAAATGGTGGTGTCCCAGAACTGGTGAACCCCCTTATTAGCCTCAAACACAACTTTGGATCCCTCATGGAATCACCTACAGGCAGCTATGAAGGCAGATTTGCAGCAGACACTGATGACAATCACAAAAGCCTTTGATAGCTATATCAACAACCTCCACAGCAATAACTTCAAGTGTTGTAAGTTACTGCACAATGCTTATTCCTATCCTGACACAAAAGATATTAGCCATGGTCTTGCCAACACAGTCAATGCCAGCTTTACTCCTCTGTCCCCCCAAAGGGGACAATCACAATGGCAGATGAATGCCAGGCACCCAGAATTACTGCAGGCCAGGTTAGACCTGCATTGTGCACAGGCAAGGATACAGCTTCCATGGGACCCCAACATATCCATGGCTGTGTTCTACATGACATACAAGGAGACCTGACACCACATATGTATGCCCTGGTCAGTCACAACCTCACCTCATGCTTTGTCCTTCCAAAATGGCACACTGCTACAGTCATCCCTCTCCATAAAGGGTAGCATCTACAGACCCTGGGGATTATTTGGCCCTTAGCCTGACAAGTCTACTATATACGGGTATGGGCACGTCATCAGAGGCCTGATTGACCAAGATATGGGTGATCTCCTAACTCTGGACCTCACATAGTTTAGCTTTGTGAATGGCAGATCATGTCTGCTCAACCTGGTTGACGTCTTTGAATGAGTCACCAGGGCTGTATATGACAGTAAGGCACTGCATACAGCCTACCTCAATCTGGCCAAGCCTTCGGATACCATTCCTCAGTCAGGGATTATTGGTAAACCCAACAAACTAGGCATTAACCCCTAAATCAGTGAGTGGTTTGCAATTTGGTTCACAGAACACACAGTATGACAATGGAAAACTCCAAGTCAGACTGGCAAGCAGTCACGAGTGGGGTCCCACAGGGATCAGTACTGGATAGTGTCCTGTCCAGCATCTACTTCTCAGGAGTCCAGCCCAATACAGAGGAACTCTGGATAACCAAGTTCACAGAGGACTGCAAGCTGGGAGCTATTATGAACTCCACAAGTGATGCACACATCCTGCAGAAAGACCTCATTGAGACCAATGAGTGGTATGGAAACCATGGCCAGAAGCTTAACACTACAAAATGCATCATCATCCCCATTGGTAAAACACTCAGTTCCCAGTAAGTTCCACATCACTGGGAGCCCAATGAACACTGTAGGCATTATAAGAGATCTGGGGAAACAGGTTGACAGCAACTTCTCCTTCAAGCACCACATTGTCAATGTGGTCAGGAAGTCCTTCTATATGGCACATTGCATTACCAAGGGTTTTGCATCCAGGAAGACAGAGGTAATGATCTCTGTCTACTATTCCCTCATTAGACCACTCCCCAAGTATTATGGCTCATTTCCCATGTACCTCACTAGACACCTGCTACAGCTGGAGAAGCCACAGAAGCAGCTCACAAAGGGGTTCTTAGGCATTAAACTCACATCCTACATAGACAGACTCAGCAGACCCAAGCTAATATCTGTGTCATATCACCTAATTAGCAGCTATCTGTGCTTGACTTACAAAGCCATGTCTGACCCATCTAGTTTAGAAATGCTACATATAAATCCATCCACACCACACACTGTAGAGACCTCTACCTCAGTACCACAATCACCACAACATGCTGATGAGACAGGTTCCTCACCAAGAGGCTGCACATGCCCTGGAATACCCTTCCCATACATGTCCCTGTTCCAGAGAAATCTTGATGAGTGGATGGGTAATAAACAGTTCAACCCAAGAATCACTGCAGTGGCTATACTTGATACAGGCACTGGGACATAACATCGGGTGGCACAATGGCAGGGCCCTTTTAGGCTAGGCTTGTTAAGGCTCCTGGGCCATTACCTACTACACACTTGTGAACCTATAAACGGAATGACATCAGTAGAACTGATGTAGTAGTGCAGTGGGTGTTTAACCTATCAAAACACTTTGTCCTACAAACAGGTACACATATACACACACTTGCCAGATGTGAGAGTAGAACCCCTACCTAACTAGTGATTTGTACTCCAGTGTTATGCAAGTGTCACGTGCACTACAGAGCTTACTGGGCTGAGAGTTGGCCAAAGGTGCTGATATGGGGAATGACATCAGCAAGACTAATAAAGTAGGGCAGTAGGTGGGAAACATATCAAAATACTTCTACTTACAAACATACATACCCACACAAACATTTGCCAGATGCAAGAGTAGAACCCCTGTCAAACTAGTCATTTGTACTAGAGTGCTGAGCATTTGTCACATCACTAATGAGCTTACAGTGCTGACAGCTGGCCAAGGTTGCTGATAAGTGACTGATATGTGGACTGATAAGGTGGGGCACTGTGAAGTGTCGTGGGAGGGAATGGCATAAAATTGTTTCACCTATAAACAAACACACAGCTCCCTCAGTCTTGCACATACAGCTGTCACACACACACTTCTGCATTTGCCAGGACTGACATTAGACCTCCTACCTGACTAGTTATTTGGACTACCGTGTTATGCAGTTATCACACATGCCACAGAGCTTATGGGGCTGAAGCCTTGCAGAAGGCACTTCTAAGATGATTGATATCTGCAGGAGTGCTAAAGTATGGAAAGGGGAGGTGCACTGGGTCTGAATGGACCCAAATCTTTTAGTTGTGAACACACACCCACATTTACATTTACCAGGACTGAGATTAGATCTCCTATTTAGCTAGTTATTTGTACTATTGTGTTATGCAGTTATCGCACGTGCCACACAGCTTACGGGACTGGGTCTACCAAAGTGACTTCTATGGTGATAGACATCTTCAGGACTGCTAAGGGGGCAATGGAAAGTGCATTGGGTGGGGAAGGCCTATTCATTCCTAGATCCTAGTGACATTTTTCAGTGTATGAGCATGCCCAGTGTGTCCTTCTATAGTGCATGTGGGACTTCATTCCAGGGTTCAGTCTGGTTTGTTTTGTGCTACAGTCATACCTCTCAACCTGTTGGTGCAGGATATCTGGAGATAGCCTATCAAAGTGTGGGGACAATGGGCCATGCAATGATTGTGACAATTTCTCTCAGTAATGTATGGGTTGCAAGGGTTACAGGGCTGGTTTTAGCAGACATCTGTCATATATGCCATAAGACACTGTCATGTACTGTTTCAGTACCTTGTGACATACCTCCTCAGATCATCACAGTGATTTACCAGAGGAATACAGGATGGATGATGCACACACAAGGTTTATTGGCCAAATGTTATGCATTCTTGCAATATCCAGCCTGTTGAGGGGTGTGCCTACAAGCAATTGACTGCTGGTGCTGTGGAAATGGTTCACCACTCTGGTGATATATTACAATGGTGGAATATCTGTGCATTTATGTTCTGGCCTGGTCTGAGTTCCAGTCCACAGTTGGGTAATATAAGTCAAGACAGGATCAGGGTGACAGGCAGACTCTAGATAGAGTTGTAGGGGATATGATATGTGGTGGGTGTGTGTTCTGGGCAGATATGTTTGCCTATAGCTACCAGTACTTTGCATTAGGCTTTCCTCGGTGGTTGACTGCACTTGGAGGGTCTTGTGTGTGTCAGACTGTTTGACCATCCTGGAGGTGTCTGTTTGTCACACATATATGTATGGCCCATCAAATTTTGCTTGGATGCCCACATGTTGGGGTCAGGATGTTGCATAGGATGAGTGATCAGGGAGGGGTGTGTTACTCCCCATGGCTGTGGCCCAGGATTCTGTGGGTGCAGACATGTCACCATCTTCCAGGGTAAGGACTGCCTGCAGTGAGTGCATTCCCATGTTTAAACTCCTAGTCCTGTCTGTCAACTGTAGAGAGTATCACAGAATGTCCACATCCATGACTCATATATCTTGTTGGTTAGCCAAACAAATGTGGTTTTCCGGCAAAAGTGTTTTGTATGTCACTCAGGGTTGAAGTCAGATATTACTAACAGTTGACATTGCAGTTTCAGATTTCATACCCATCAGACATTCCATGCTACTACAATCATTCCTTCAGCTTTATTACAATATTAGAGCAGTATTTCAAAGGTGTCCTTCTCTTTGGGCCTTCTTTACCCCATTATTCATGGCTTTAGCCAGATTTCTGCCTCTCTGACACTGGCAGGTTTTCTCCTAGCAGTTAGCAGCATGGCCTTTCTTTGTCTTTTTTTTAGACTGTGTTTTGTTGGTGTTATGGACCGCATGACACTCCCTAACAGGGCACTGTGGGTGAGGCATAGGCATTTGCCTTAGGCCTGTAGACCAAGTGTGACAGATGCAGGCCATCTGTAGCAAGGCAGTGCATTCTGATGCTCATATATTACCAGGCTAACGGCAGTAGACAACCCTGGGATGGTATCAGTAAGTTGACTGTGGGTGTTACTGACAATTTCTTCCTGTTTGTATTGAGGCATCACTCTAGTTGATGGTTGGATGTTGCTTAAGGCTAGGGACATGTTACTGCATTTCTATGGGACAATGGGGGATGGTACACAACACATTTGCAGAGACTGTGCTGATGTTTGCTTAACATTTTGGTCCCATTTAGCATAGTGGTGTGCCTTATCTTTGAGACTACAGGCATAATAGTATTGACCACAGGTCAGATTGTTCTGGCATATACATTTATAGTTTCAGACTTTTTACGTTTCAAAGCCATACTGCAATGCCAGGCCTGCTGTGATATCACTGTGTAAACATCTGTAGGTGGGGATTTCATGGGTGTCGCCATGTAGGCTTCTTTGCCAGTCATTGCTGTATGGTTTTTTACAGCTCATCTGCTGGGGGCGGGTAGGGGACCCCCACTTTGACATCCATGCATGTGACTTATGACCCCCCCCCCCAGTTATTTGACTCACCACATATACTAGGGTGGTACTACATGGTGTAGGTAGGCCAGTACTGGGGATACATTTCCTGCTGTCATACAGAGCTATCAGTTGTCTGCTGCTATCCCAGTTAGCAACCCATTTCCCTTGCATGCTTGATCAATACCATAGATATGCTCTCAGAACATTTCACTCCATTCATTTATTTTGTTAAGGAAACTGATTTACCTTGTGCCTGAGGCTGTTGTGAGGATGTTGCTTGAGGGCTGATTATGTCGGATGCATGCAGTACACTGCCTATACATGGCAAGGTATAGGTGGTGTGATGTTTGACATCCATTTTACTGTGTGTGTGAGTCAGAGAGAGAGATCAGTCCCTGGGTCCCTACAGTGTCAGTGTATGTGCTATGTGTTGCCTCTTTGCCAAGGACAGGGCATGCTGGGAATGCTTCCATCTGCCTACAGGGAGAGGCTCAGGATGTTCCTCCTCCAAGTCCCGCTGTGCCTGTGGAGGCCTTGGCAATGGTGGGGAGCTGTATGGCCCTTCCCTGTTTTGTTTCTGCTGCAGCTGTCACATGATCATATTGTGTAGCATCGCACATACTATGGCCAATTATGTGACGTTTGCATGACAAAGTTTTTTTTAACCTGAAAGCGCTTACATTTTATAATAAAAGATTACAGCCAGTTTGGACTCTGTTTCATTTCTTTTTGGATTTATACTATAACCATGTGTGCACATGTGGCTGGACAGTACTGCAAGGCTCCACCAGATATTTCAAGGAAGCGGAACCGTGACTTGAGCATCCCAAACATATGGTCTATAATGATCCTGGTTTGTGCGTGTGTCTCATTATGGCATTCTTGTGTGGGTATGGGTGCATTTCTGATAAGTGTCATCATCCACAGCTCCAGTGCATAGCCAGCATCCCCCACTAAATGGCCATACAGGATGTCCCCCATGGCAAACCACTGATACAGCTGTGAGGAATGCCAGATGTGGGAGTCGTGATAGCTTCCAGGGCAGCCAGCACACACATTCATGATAATGTCCTGGGCATCACACATGACCTTGCAGTTGATGGAGTGGAACCCCTTGTAGTTTATGTAGACCCTACTCCAGTCACCAGGTGGTGCTTTGATGTGGATGTGCATGCAGTCTATGGCACCCAGTACCTCTAGGTAGTCTGCTACATGGTAGAAGAGATGCATATTGCCAGTCAGCTCCTCACGGGTGCTGGGGAATTTAATGTGCTGCTCGCCGTGTGGTT
Organism: Protopterus annectens; assembly: GCF_019279795.1. NCBI lineage: Eukaryota > Metazoa > Chordata > Ceratodontiformes > Protopteridae > Protopterus > Protopterus annectens. The sequence continues at coordinate 963,899,879 of NC_056748.1, forward strand.
GCATGGCATCCAGGACTGGACGCAGATGCCTGTGAGACCCCCATGATATCCCCAGCTGGCCTTTGCAAAGTACCTGTAGCTAGTATTCTTATTACACATACCTTGGTATCCACTGGGATGGGATGCACTCTGTTTGTTCTGGATGTGAAGCGAGGCCGACACAGCTCCACAATTTGCTGCAGTATGTCCCTGTCCACCCTGTAGCACTCTACTATCTCCACATCATGTAGCCCCTGGTAGGTTACCCTAGGCTTGAACACTCTTCTCCTCCTCATCATAAGTCTGGGGCAGTTGTCAGCATTGTCCTCTTCACCACTCTCAGCCTCTTCAACATACTGATGTATAAGAGCGACAGCAGCCTCTAACATTTTGTTAGTTTTGTCAGGTAAAATTTCCCCATCTATGTATACCGGTGGTGTAGAGTTTGTGGAGAAAACCCAGACAGAAAGGTGTTTGCATAGTTTATAGTGGTGTGCTGCATATCCTGCCTGTGTGATTGTATGATACATTCCACCTGCCAGCTCTATTACTTGTATTTGAGTGCCTCTGTTCTGCTATTTCCCTTTTTTTTTCTTGTTCCACTTGCCATTTCCTGTATTTGTTTTTTATTTTTGTGGTTTAAATCCCGGTGCACGCAGCACACACCCATTTAGGTAAGGTAAACAAGGCTTTACAGCCTTGGACACCCCCCCTGCTTACATATACACAGTGCTACCATTTCCTGTTTTTTTTTTCTTTTAAGTCCCAGTGCATCCCGTGCAAACCTGTTTAGTTAAGTTAAACACATTTTAGCAGAAATGTCCCTCCTTGGACGTGAACACGCTCTTCATTTCATGGTGAAAGACATTACAACCTGAGACACACCCCCTTCCTTAGCTGTGCTTAGCTAAGTGCAAACCCGGGCAATAGTGCTCCAATGTGCTTACAGCAAGCATGACACATCCCCTTTTGATGTCATTTACTTCTCATGCTTATATGACCGTATTAGAGCACCTACACTGTTAGGTGCATTCTGACAGTAAAAATTTGGGATTCAGTAATATTCCTCTCATTTGCATACCCCACTGCCTTACTCCATAGTTACTGCACTCACATTGAGCCTTTCCCCTTAGCAACTAGTGTTCCCTGGTGTTGATTTCATTCTGCATGCCATTGACAATAATGGCAAAATGCAGATTTCCCCGAAAATTGCTTTTTCACTTTTTTTTTTTCGGCACAATCTCGTTTGCGAGCCGCGGCCTTATGCTTAAACGTCCGAGATTGGCCAAAAAAAAAAACAAAAGTTTTATTTTATAAAAATTAAATTATTTTTCATGCCAATCAACATATAGTTGGCCATTGGCATGCCTACTAACTATAATACATGCTTTCTTTCGAGCTGTCATGCCTCCTCTTTTTAATTTGCAGAAATGTATTCAGTTACTAGCTGAATACATTTGTGCTTTGTGCACTGCTCAGGCATGGACAAATGCCTGCTTCCTGGATCACTAATTCACCTCAGCTGCATGGTTTTCACCAGCAAATGAGGTAATTAGCATAAAGCAGTGGTGGTCATGCTGGAATAGTGTAGGACAGCTCGTACACATCCTGGGAGCTCAATCCTGGATTGATCAGCTGCCATATTGCATGCAGCAGCTCCTGCACTATTACAACACTCCGTGTAGGGCTTCCTAAATCCGGGGGAATCACATTTCTTTTCTGGACATCTAGTTCCAAAAAATGCATAGGCTGGTGGAATTTACAACATTAAAACCAAGATTTGGAAATGGCAGTACTTCGATCCCTGTTTATCTTTGAATTCTCTGACCAGCTCTTGAAGATGGAAGAGGTGTAATCTACCACCCTGTTTTGACACTGGATCCTTATTTAACATTTGTATACCTAAAACCCTAAGGATCAGTATGTTTAGTAAGGAACAATGTTCTGATAATACCTCTTTAATAGTCTGCCCTTGTGGACCTAAACTTTGAGGGTCCAGTACCCCACACCAGTATGGGTCAAAGTGCTCCAACTGAACTTATCTAAGGATATACCCACTTCAGTTCACCATGTTAAAGTTAAGGTACAGGTGTCACCTTTCTCTGAATAAAAAAAGTGGAGGGGTTACAAGTTCTTGTGGGCACTGTGGTGACCATGAGGCCAATTATTTCCATGTGATCTGGGCCTGCTCCCATACCATGAAGCTGTCTCATATTTATGTAGAACATGTATCCCCTCTCTGGATAGTGCAGCTTTTTGGCTAACTCGCAGCTTATCTGGAATAGACAGCCTTCTGTACCTGTTTCTTCTCTTCATTAGAATAGAGCCATTGACATTTATTAGCTTCTTATTTAAGCACCTGAAATTTCACCCCCCTCATCTAACTGGCAGGACACTCTCCTTCTGCATTCTACAGTCACTTTATATGGGTTCCTGATAGCATTAACAGAGTGATTTTCCTCCTTGTCAGTTTTTTTGATTTTTTTATAAGCTCACCTGGAAACTTGTACATATAATAATCCCCACCTCCCTAAGTGTCTACCCCACCCCCACTGAAAGTTCAGGGGCTCTAGTCTTGCTAAGGCATCAGACCAGTCTGGGGATGTTGTGGGAGTGGGCATTTCCTGTGCTTGTTTATTATTATTTTTTTTCCACCAAATAAGATCCACCACACATCCCCTTATATAATCAAGTATTGTTAATTAGGTGGACTAATATGACACCTCAATCTGACAGGTATAGTACAAATCCTTTATCCTGCCTTATATACCTTTGGTTTCTCTACTTGAAAAAAATATTTGAGGCTTTATCCCTACTTAAGATTTCTTTTTATCTGGATATTAAAGTAGATACATTAGTGTAAGTACATTCTTGTTGTGTAATAAGAAATTTAAGCAGACTTCATTTTAGCAAAACGGATTATAGTGGGTTGTTTTTTTTTCCCTCTTTTTGAAGTTATCATGATGATGGTTTTAAGTTATTTTTGTACTTTATTTCAATGCATAACAAAGCCTGATTATTTTTAAAAAATATCCCCTAGCATACAATTGAACATATAAAACAGCTGACAAGGTGTGCATATGTGTTATCTGTTGTGAGATATTTATATTTACATTAGCAATTATAATATATAGGAATGCAATGTAGTCCATAATGTGCACACCAGATTTAGCTTTTTGGGTACATTACTTTCCCTACTTCATGGATGGGCACGTTGGGATTAGTGGTTTAGGTATACTGCACATTTCTCAGTGCTGTAAATATACACATCTGCATTAGCAGCTGTTCCCTAGAAAAATGACTAAATAACCACTGAGATATGTGGATGTGGATGTGCTTATCTCTAATTGTTTCCATACTGTGACAGCAAACACTGAGGCCTTGTGAAATAACTTTTGCATGTCATTGGACTCTTAGAGTTTGCCATTTATGAGTCACATTTGTGCCCTTATTTTAGATACATTATCATTCCATGCAATGGAGCCTTTTTCTGGGCAAAGTCCTCATTATGACTGAAATGACCTAGGTGTAAGTAATGTCATTGTCATTGGAGAATCCAGACAGGAAGGGTTAAGAGTGAACTGCTAACACCAGTTTGTGCATTGTGGTGGAAGGCAAAGCAACCTGCTCTGCTATAAACTAGTACCTGATTGATGCAGCAGGAAAGTCCAAGATACTCATATGCACCAAGCAGAATTTCAATGCAACAGACACATTTCATGATCAGAAGCATGCATGCACTACAAGGGTAGTATTGTGGGATACCTGCCACATAAGGCTGCAGATGAGAATAAGCAGAATATCTGTATACACCACATCATAGATTATATGACAGAAGAGAAGGAAGCCTTGTCATGTAAACCGCATCATAGATTATATGACAGAAGAGAAGGAAGCCTTATCATGTAAACCCAGAGCATATCTAAGCAATCCTACCTCAGTTTGTGATTTACTATGGAGCTGAATGGTAAGAGAAGTTTTATTTGAATTTCTATTTTATTTATCACTGTTTTTCATTGTTTGTAGGTAGCTTGTTAACAAGATTTACTTTGATTCATATTTTGTTGTTTTACCTTTAATTTCATTGTTGGTTTTTGGAAAGGGATAGGTTTTAAATGACAGGCAAGCTCTATCCATCACAAGGGGCCTAGACGGATATAAATTCACACCGACTGCAGAGTGGAAAATCCAGAGCATATCTAAACAATTCTACCTTGGTTTGCGATTTATTGATCTTTACTGTTAAAAAGAAGTGCAACTGTGAGTGACAGTGATGTAAAGGATTTACAGCTTTTGTTTGGCTTGCAGAACTTGCATGGTCAGAACAACCTTGCTGTACTTTAGCATTTAGCTGAATATTGCTTGTATGATTTTTTTATCAAAGAAGTTGATTTAAGTTCTCTTTGAATTCTGTGGTTACTGATTTTGATTAGTCTTTTCTTTTACAATATTTTACTCATTTGAAGCTGAATATGGATTCGTTAAATGAGTACGCAATTAATGATTTTCTAATGCACAAATATCTGCTACAGTGTAATAAATGCTATGCATATTTAAAGGTAACAGCTGATAACACTGATGGTCTGTGCTCCTTGTGTAAAAAGTTGGATAATTTGCTTACCATTGTTAGAAGTAAATCTGGACTTGATGATGATTGGACTTGAGCAATTGGCATGGCTTGGAGAACTGTTGTTTCATATATTAATGACTGGATGGTGAGATAAATAATATTAGGCAAAGAATAAATAGAACACATTTAGGAAATGATGCATCTGTTGTCTGTAATGATCACTCAACCCCTATGAAACAAGATGATGCCCCTGACAGTTCTGGAGCTCTGCATGCAAGTATTCAGCAATCTGAGGATCTGCATAGCTTAGAAGGAAACAAAAAAAGAATGAAAGGAAGAAGTTCACAACGAATAACAAGGAAGAAAAAGAAACTGATTATTGTCTGTAAAGTAAAGAGAATATGTACTAAAAAGGACACTGCTTTGTTATGTAACACGCAGGTTACAGGGAATGATAATATTTTTCTGTCAGAAAACCTTCAGTCTACAAAAAACGGCATCATGTTTCCAAAAGAGAAAAAAATAGGCAAGGGGCGGGTGAAAAGGAAGAAATCAAAACTGAGGGTAAAAGGATTGAGAAACATTATTGTAAGAAAAAAGAAGAGAAAGACAAATGTTGACTACATGTCTCAAGCTGTGGATTTACAATACCACCTGGATGAGAATTTAATACACAATGAAAACAGTGTGATAAGACTAACGGTGATGAAGATCCATCCTTTGTAACAATTGATAGATCAGATATTATTGTATTAGAAGTTGAAGATTCTTCAGAGCTGGTCAGCAAAGATATTCTTGTAATTGGAGATTCAATTATTAGAGGAACTGATACTTATATTTGCAGAGAAGATAATGAACATCGAATAGTGTTATGCTTGCCAGGAGCAAAAATAGAAGATGTGAGACAAGCTTTGGAATGCCTTAATGTAAGAAAGTACAGATCTGTTTTTATTCATGTCAGTACAAATTATCTTGTCCGCAAGGATTCTTTGACTGTTAGTGGGGAACTGACGGCCCTCTTAATTTAGCTTGTACTGGTGTTTGGACGTATTTTTCAGAAATCACCTATAGAAGAGATAGTCAGGTCAGCATGAATGAAAAGGTTTTTTGGGTAAATACCTACATGGAAAAAATGTGCTGTTTTAAAAAATGGAAATGTGCAGAGGATCCAAGCCTAATGTGGGGCACACGTGTTCAGACAGAATAGCATGCATCTGTCAAGATCAGGGACGAGATTTTTTACAGCAGATATTTTGCAATATTTGACAAACACTAGGAAGGATTTTTGCCAGGTCAAAAATTTAACAGTTCACAGACAGCAACATTTGATGCATCTTTGATGGTTGTTAATGCTAGTAGCATTAATCATTTTTTATTGGAAAATGTGCTATGTTCCCACAAGATTAATGTTATTTTTGTGAAACATGGTTAAAGAACAATGACTGGAAACCAGTTCTGTCAGGATATAAATGTTTTTACTGTAATAGACATGCCAACGAAAAATCAGGTGAAGGTGTTATGATAGGGATTAAAGATAGCCACGAGACTTGTGATTATTATATGTTCAATGATAACACCAATACTATAGACAATAAAGACAACCCTGGAACATGTAACAATTATTGGCGTGTATAGACCACCAAAGTGAAGTGCAAATGACCTAAAAGAAGTCATATATTTCTTGTATGAAACACAGGAGGGAAGAATAATATTAGCTGCGGACTTAAATTTACCAGAAACAGACTGGAATAATATTGATTCAATAACATTAGTAAGGAAATTATTCACAATGTATATTCATGAACAACAATTACTTCACATTGTAAAACAACTAACAGGGGATGGAACATGCTAGACATTGTGTTCCTAAGAAATTATTTTCACTTCAAGTCAAGTTTTACCACCATTGATGTGCAGTGATCATGGGATTAGAAAGGTTTACTTGTCACTAGATAATTCTGCCAAACTGAAATCTAAACCAATGCACAGAAGATGAACTACAGATTATATGGAAGCAAAATAGTCACTATGTAAATCTAACTGGAGTGAGGTTTTCAGAAGAAAAACTGCAGATGGAATGTGGAAAGTTTTGAAAATGAAATTGTTTGAGTGCAAAAAAAATCAAAAAAACAATGTGCAACATCAGGATGTAGGCATACACCATCAGGGGAATATATTTCCATAAGAACAATATATCTTACTAAGGCAAGAGACAGAAAATATAAGAAATGGAAGAGAGGTCAAACTACAACTTTGAAAACTGAAATAAACATGCTGGACAAATAGATTAAGCATAGTATGAGACAAGATCAAGAAAATTTGAAGAAAATTTATATAAAGATATTGAGCATAATAGGAAACCTTTTTATAGATACATAAGATGTGGAAGGAGTACAGACATACAAAATGATAAACTGTGTGCAGATTCTAAAATGTATTCTCAGATACAACAGATTATAGATATATGTACAAAATCTTATGTAAAACAGTTTGGCTTTTCTAAAGGGGTGATAAGTTGTTCTAGTGACATCCAGGTAACTTCAGATACTGGAATCAAATTAGATTATATTGAAAAAGAACTGCACAAACTGGATCCAAACAAAGCACAGGGAGGAGACGGAAATAGTAATGATGGCCTGAGAACACTTCAGCAAGAAGTTACAGTATTATTATATCTATTTTTCACTAGGTCATATAAATATTGGGAGATTCCTTATGATTGGAAACATGCACTTATTAAACCTGTCTGAGGGGAAAGGGGAGTAGGACAAACCCAGAATCATATAGACCCTTAAGTCTACTTTCACGTTGTGGAAATAATGGAGACAGTAATACTGGATAAGTTATTTTCAGTATTGGATAGGTTGGGAATCGAAATCATATATCACAGCATGCATGTGTTGAATATAGGTCTATTACCACATGTAATATGATGTTCTCTAACAATATAATAACAGCTATGAATTAATTGTGCTCTGAGGTAATTTATACAGCATTGAAAAGAGTCATACACAAAACACTGATCAATATATTAGAACAACTAGATATTGATGTACTCTTGATAAGATGGATAGCTGCATGTCTAACAAATAGGACATTGCAAGTATCAAACAACTGGACAGGTGAAATCCTTGGTTACAGTCAATGTGTCCCACAGGGTTCTCTCCTATGCTCTTACTTGTTTAGATTGTAAATTTTAGACCTAACTTTTTTAATCTGAGGGGTTCTACAGTCTATATGCAAATGACCTGAAATTGGGTAAACTGATTACAAGTTTTACAGATAAGGTATGTCAGCAGAATAACTTGACTAAATTGACCATTTGGGCACAGGAGAATAATATGCTGATAAATACATCAAAAACTAAGAATATCAGACTTGGGAGATACAAATTGAAATGTGAATATGTAATACAGCACACCGTGATTGAAACGGTAGACTCATTTAAGGACTTTGGTATATGGGTAGATCCAGCTATGAATTTTTCTAATCATATCAACCAATTGGTTAATGACAGTTGTAGAATTATAGGTTGTATAAAAAGATTTATAAAGTCTAGGAAATCAAAAATGATGAAGTCATTGTTTGTTAGTTACATTAGACCCAGACTTGAGTATGGGATAACAATACGAAAACCCTGTATGAAAAGAAGCATGAGTAAACTAGAAAGTGTAGTTTTAGAGTACAGTGGAAATATACCAAGGGCATCCATGGATGTAAACATTTAAGTTAGAAAAGACTGAAATATTTGAATTTGTACAGCGTCTCTTACAGATACCTATGAGGAGATCGTTATTCAGGTATATAGAGCATTTAGAGACAATTAGCTCTGGGAATGTTTGGGATTATCAAAACGTACTAGAGAATCATTAGACAGTCTATGTAGAAGATTCTATAGGGAGGAGAAGTGTACTAATTGAGAGAGCAGCTGATGCATGGAACAGACTACCAAATTACATTAATGCAAGCATTTGTTTACATATTTTTAAGAACAGCCTGGACACTTATTATGGGAACAAGTGTTTAGTATAGTGACAAGCTAGAAGGGCATTAATGCCCATGCTTGAAATATTTGTATGTATGTATGCATATATGTATGTATGTATGTATCATGTAGTTCTCTGGCTGGGGAAACTTGAGGTTGACTCCTAAACACTGGTGGCCCTGGCTGTGGAAGAGAAAACCTACACCCTTAGGCTATGGGAATATGGGCAACTTTCGGTTATGGAGGAGTCCAAAGGTTAGATGTGCTGCATGCGGGCAAACAACCCCATGGCTTTCTGGATGATGGCTCCCTCTGGTCAGCTTTCATCCCCACAGTGAAAATTAGGGGAGGAACAAATTTGCTAATGATTTGTGGGAATGTGCTGATGACTGAGAAGGAAAAAGCACAAACAAAAAATATATCCTTAAAAGATTATGACACCATGGGATGCCATTTTCAGCGTCTCATGCCAACGCCTACTTTTCACAAAGGTTTCTAAGTTTCATCCACAGCTGTTTCATGGAATGAGTTCCACAGAGATCATTTGTAGAGCATCACACCACTGAAAGGACTGTATCTCCCTGAATGACAGCCTGTTAATTCACCTTGGAGACATAGAGTATTGAGTAAACAGAAATGAAAATTTACTCATGGGACCAGCTACATCAGTTTGGGTTCTTATAGGACTGAGGATAAGAAAATGAGTAATACGATGTATCAAGTAGAAAAAGGAGGAATATGCCTCTTAAACACTTCTATATTGGTCTTAATCCATACCTAAAGTCTTTTTAGAAAATTCTGGAAAGTGTTATAGCAAGGACAGACTGTTAAGGACTTATGGGATGTATTTTAGGTAAGTAGTGGAATCATCACATGACTTGCAATAGTAAGTCAGAAATGGAGCACAGATGTTAAACTGGTCAGCTCCTAAAGGAATTTTATTAAATCTCTCATATGTTACTGATCTTGTGGCAATTTATTAAACTTACTGTAAACTTCTGACCTTATGGCATTACATCTTTTACCCTTGTACCCCATTCTGATGCTTTTGCAAACATAATTTACCTTTAAATTACTGCTGTCACTCAACAGTCCTGGATCTATAGATATATGTATGTATCTATACCTATATGTCTGTCCATCCATTCATCCTAAACCCCTTTTTCCATTTTGCATATTGGGTCGGAGTGTCACTTCACCAGTGTCAATCATCTTGAGACAAGGTTTACACCACTGGGTGTCTAGCCCTACCACAGTACATCATTCGCACCACTCACACTCACACACACAACACACACGCATACGCACACACACACACACACACACACACACACACACACACACACACACACACACACACACACACACACACGTGGTCAATTTGGAGTGCCCAGTCCACCTACTGCTTGTCTTTGTAATGCGGGAGGAAACCCATGTGACCACAGGGAGGACATGCAGACTCCACACAGAAGGCACCCCAGCTGAGAATCAAACTGTAAAGTCTCTTGTTGTGAGGCAACAATGCTAACTGCTGCACCATCTCACTCATATTTCCCTTCAGAATGCATAAATGTGTGTGTGTGTGTGTGTGTGTGTGTGTGTGTGTGTGTGTGTGTGTGTGTGTGTGTGCGCATATATATATATATATATATATATATATATATATATATATATATATATTATTTATTAATTTATTGTCATTTGGTAACTGGGTTGGTCCAACTAAGCCAAAGGCCCATTTTCAGTGGAGATCTGAGGAGAAAACCTCCAAATACATATACAAGACAATCCAATGAGAAACAGCAGCAACTAACATAAGGTTTAAAAATTATAATAGTAATATAGATAAGAGACATTACATAGAATGAGATTAACAATGCAAAAAAAAAAAGAAAAATGTATGTATAAGTGTCAAAAATTTGTAATACAGTAGTGGCAGATATAGGTCCTGAGAAGGAATATTTGCAATAGCATATATATATATATATATATATATATATATATATATATATATATATATATATATATGTACACACATTGATATGTGTGTGTGTGTGAGTGTGTATATATATATATATATATATATATATATGTATGGGTTTACCTGACATGGTCGACAGTTCATATGGTCGACAGTTTATTTGGTCGACAGTTCATTTGATCGACAAGAATTTTAGGTGGGGGGCTTCGCCCCCCAAACCCCCCCAATGTGGGGGGCTGTGCCCCCCACACCCCCGCTAACTATATATATCAACTCCAGGGTTACACAACATTGGGGAAGGTGGCAAATCTGCTTGTCGACCAAATGAACTGTCGACCAAATGACTGTCGATCATGTGAACTGTCGACCATGTGAAGGGGCCCATATATGGATATACATATATATCTATCTATATATATATATATATATATATATATATATATATATATATATATATATATATATATATAAACGTATGTATGGATCTAGGACTGTTGAACGAAACTTCAACATCCCAAATCCACAATAACCGAACACAATTTAACGAAAGCGCTTTCACCGAAAAAGCTTTTTCGTTAAAGTGTGTTACAAAAAAAAAAAAAAACAATAAATCTAACAATCCCAACCGAAAAAAGACAAACTATTAAACAGAGAACCAGCAGGACGAGAAGTCTTCCAATTCCAAAATTTTCAGGGACAAGCCTCGGGTCCGAGGCAACAGAACAAGAGAGTAATGAGGAACAGGAGGAAGAAATGGTAATAGATATACCAGATTCCTCATCCTTAGATATACCAGTTTCCTCACACTTGCTTGAAGGCAGTGTAAAATGTACTGTTATCACCAGTTTTAAAGCTGATTTTAAGATTTTTAGTTATACAAGTTTGAATATTTGTGAAGATGTTGTAGAATTATTAAGCAAAGGATATACTTTTGTTCCTTCAACTGTTTTTAATATGGCAAATACATTGATTGATTTGAAACTTTTTGTTAGAAAACTCAATCTAACATTTTTAATGGGCAGTGATTTCAGTGAAAAATCTGATTACTTTGTATCTAGCGTTTATAACCCCCCACTCCATCCATCACTTCTCCTGTTTGAAAAAATAATGGAGATGGACTTGAGGTTTTTGAAAGAAGTTAAACATACATACAAATATAATGTCACAAAAGAAGAAAGAGAATTATTGAATTTGTTGAAAAAAGCCCCCATACGGGTCATGAAACCCGATAAGGGTGGCGGGTTAGCTTTGATGTTCAACAGTGATTATGATGAAAAAATGTCCTTGATTTTGCAAGGAGATACATATGCTAAATCATCGAGAAATGAGATGAATATAGCATACAGTAGGATTAGAGGGTTATACGAAGAACTGTTTATTGAGAATAGAATAGACAGGGACATGTATACTTACCTCCACCAAGATAATGTTAAAATACCGTTACTGTTTGGTATTCCAAAGGTCCATAAGAATTTAGATAATCCATCAATGAGACCTTTGGTCGATGGCCGGAATAGCATAACATATACATGCTCTGAAGTAGTAGATAGAATATTACAAAAGTATATAAAAATGGAAAAGCAAATCTCCAAGGATTCATGGTCATTCTTGAAGGCAATTGTCAGTTTGTCCTTCTCTAGTTAAAACTTATTTCGTCACAGTTGACGTTAAAGATCTCTATTCATGTATACCCCATAGCTATCGAATGGGTTACTGAAATGATGAGAATTTTAGGGGCACCAACCAGTGAAACACAATTAATTACTGAGTTAATTGACACTGTATTGTCCTACAACTTTATTCTATTTAACAAAGAAATTTACCATCAGGTGGTTGGAGTAGCCATGGGGTCACCGTGTGGCGGGTGGTGGCAGTATAGCCAATCTAGTGATGGCCTTCTGGGAAAGAAACACAGTGTTGAATAATGCAAGGTTTAAGGACAAAATTCTCTTTTACACTAGGTTCCTTGACGACATTTTTTTGTTGTATGATGGCACTGTAGATGAAATTGAAAACTTAATGGTGCTTTTCAATACAAGTACACAGTTTCTTGAATTTACATTTAAATATGGCAAAAGTTCTATTGACTATTTAGATGTAAATTTAAGTAAAGAATATTCGAAAAGTAGTTACATTTCAGCTATCTACAGAAAGGAGACATATTCAAATATGTTCCTTCATTTTTCTAGCTGCCACCCAATCCATCAGAAAAAGGCCGTGGTGAAGGGCCAATTGGTTAGGGCAGCTAGAATGACAACAAGAGATAGTGATTTTTTGAATGAATGTGACTTACTTGAAACATTTTTCCTACAAAGGGGATACCCCTATGACTTCCTACAAAATATTTTAACTGAAGTCAAAAATAAGAGAGGGGAATGTATCTATGTTCCACTTCTGAATAGATTATATTCAGATGTCCATCAAACAGTAAGTGAAACTTCAATTGAGACTAAACTTTTATATACTTGTAGTTTCATCACTAGCTTTTCTTTAGATGCCCAAGATATTAAAAACATCTTATATAAGAATTGGCACCTACTAGCAATAGACAATCAAATGCGTGATAAATTACCAGAAAAACCTAAGATTATTTACAAAAGGGGACCAAATTTTAAGGACATTTTACAATCAAAAAGTAGTAACACACCACCTATTGTAGGAATGTTCAAATGTAACAGTTGTAATTACTGTAAATACATTGAGGAAGGTAGTGTTTTTACATTAAGAAATGTCACTTATAGAATAAAGAAGAAGTTTAATTGTAGTACTCAACAACTTGTCTATTTGGCTAAATGCATGATGTGTGCTGCCTTCTATATTGGCAAAACTGATAGAAGGCTACACGAAAGAATATATGAGCACATTTACAGCATTAATAAAGGAAAGTTAGAGAATGCATTAGCGAGACATGTTAACATGTTTGAGGGACACCATTTTAAGTTTATGGTTATAGACCAAGCCCCAGAAAACCTTAGAGGAGGATATGAACCACTAATGTTGGAACGGAAAGAGCTTATTTGGCAGTTGAACACAAATGCTAATCAGTTTCCGGGTATAAATGAGATGACGTCCATCAAATGTATTTTAAGATTAAAAAATCTGGAGAGATAATTGGTTATAATACTAGTATTAATAATATATTGGTCCTATAACAGTATATATGAACATGGTCCATGTTCCATTGCTAATTTTTCTAAATAATTTTTAAATATTTATGTATACAATTTTATTTAAAATATAATTTTATATAAATTCCTTCTTTGTATTAAATACAAAATTTTAATATTATTGTATATATTGAAACAATTTCTTAATAAATTATTCCTATTGCATACATTAATTGTATAATATTAGTGACACATAGTTACTTGATGCAATGATACATCCATCGCTATATATACAGTAACGAACATGGTCAACTATTTAATTATTTAATTATTTGTACTGTTTTGGGGGGGTTTCTGTTTTTTACATATTATATACTTTATATATTTATATATTTAAATATATTTTAATGTAACCTAATTTAATTTAACATACAAAATATAGATTACAAAATTTAATATTTTATATAATATATACAGTATAATCAATTCTAAATAAATAACAAAAAGTAATCAATTTTATTAGATATATAATGTATGATTATTAGTTGATTTATATATATATTGTTACATTTATATTATTTTATATCATATACAGTATGATCAATTTTAATTAAACAAATAACAAAAAATAAAAAGTAATCAATTGTATTAGAGATATTTTATGTATAAATATTATTAGATTATATATATACTGTTTTATTTATTTTCAGATACCAGTACAATTTATTTAAGAGGAGACATGTGAATGTAAATAATTACTTGCATCAAATTCTTTTAAAAGTAACTACTCACATTATTTCGTTGATGAACATTATAGATATTTGATATTTCAAATGGCTTAAATAAGGTGTGCTATCACAGTTGGCTAAGATAGGTTTTATTTAATTATTTATATTTATATTTATATATTTTTGTTGTTTTACACCAGCGACATTATGGGTTTTAAATAGTTTTAAGTAGCCACATTAATATAATTGGTTAACATAGGTTTGACTATTTTGAATCAGGTTCCACGATATATTATGCTTAGATACGTTTTTCTCCAACTTGGTTTTTCAAATTTGTTTTTATATACTCTTTATAAATAGTGTTCATGAACATGTTTGTATAACCATTTTTATAAATGAGTATTTATTTATCATTTTAGACTGGTTCATTGATGCAACAGCTTTATAAGCTAATCCTAAACGTTGTGTGTTTTGTAAACAGTAGTGTAGAGTAGCGCCTTTTAATAAACATGAGCGCATTTATTTTTACTAGCACATCTTGCAGAGTTTGCGTTTTGGGTTGCCTCTTCCATTAGCCGCAACTATTGCTTCATTGTATTCTACTGTGTTTTAGCGAATTTTAACAGTATGTACTGTAATTTAAATTAAATATTAAGCAGTTCAGTAACATATATTTCTGCTTTGAAGTCAACGCTATTAACTGTATGCAAGCGTAAGTCTATGGGGGATTGTTTGTGACTCCCTAGCGCTTGCAGTTATCGAATATGTTTTTAATTGGTAGTATAGTAATTTATTACATTATTCTATTATACTACACTACTATTACTACCACATTTTAGATAGTTTTTGTTTGGTGGTCTTTTCCAGCTATTATAAATGGTTGCTTTACTGTGTCTTATTAGATTTTAGCAGCGTTTACTGAAATTTAAATTAAATACAGAGCAGTCAAGAAAAAAGTTATTTTGAGGTTAACGCTGTGAACCGCATGAAAACACTAGCCTATAAGGGATTAGTACAAATTTTCAGTGCTAGCATTTATTTGATTTATGTTTTTAAATGTTTTACAAGTCAAAAGCTGAGTTAATTGTTTAAGTGATTAATTGTGTTATTACTACGTGTATATAAACTGCTTGCAATGTATTGCTCGCTGTTCTTCTAAGGAAGTTGACGTGATTGGGGTGCAACGAAAAGTGTATGCTTGCTAACACACTTTAAGAAGTTTATGTGAATAAAGTTTTGCGGAATTGGAAGACTTCTCGTCCTGCTGGTTCGCTGTTTAAAACAATAAATCTACTTTTATGCAGGCCTGTGCCCCCCACATGCACCTACTTTAATATTCTCACTCTGAGGTCACACTACAGTGGGGAAAAGGGAATTTTCCCTTATCCGCACTGCAATGCAACCGGCACTATGAGCATACTTATCCGAAAGTGCTGCTTCGATGAACAGCACTTTCAGTTAAGTATGTTCATTGATTTCTGCTTCGGCAGAAAGTGCTATCGAGGATCTAGGACTGTTGAACGAAACTTCAACATCCCAAATCCACAATAACCGAACACAATTTAACGAAAGCGCTTTCACCGAAAAAGCTTTTTCGTTAAAGTGTGTTACAAAAAAAAAACAAAACAATAAATCTAACAATCCCAACCGAAAAAAGACAAACTATTAAACAGAGAACCAGCAGGACGAGAAGTCTTCCAATTCCAAAATTTTCAGGGACAAGCCTCGGGTCCGAGGCAACAGAACAAGAGAGTAATGAGGAACAGGAGGAAGAAATGGTAATAGATATACCAGATTCCTCATCCTCAGATATACCAGTTTCCTCACACTTGCTTGAAGGCAGTGTAAAATGTACTGTTATCACCAGTTTTAAAGCTGATTTTAAGATTTTTAGTTATACAAGTTTGAATATTTGTGAAGATGTTGTAGAATTATTAAGCAAAGGATATACTTTTGTTCCTTCAACTGTTTTTAATATGGCAAATACATTGATTGATTTGAAACTTTTTGTTAGAAAACTCAATCTAACATTTTTAATGGGCAGTGATTTCAGTGAAAAATCTGATTACTTTGTATCTAGCGTTTATAACCCCCCACTCCATCCATCACTTCTCCTGTTTGAAAAAATAATGGAGATGGACTTGAGGTTTTTGAAAGAAGTTAAACATACATACAAATATAATGTCACAAAAGAAGAAAGAGAATTATTGAATTTGTTGAAAAAAGCCCCCATACGGGTCATGAAACCCGATAAGGGTGGCGGGTTAGCTTTGATGTTCAACAGTGATTATGATGAAAAAATGTCCTTGATTTTGCAAGGAGATACATATGCTAAATCATCGAGAAATGAGATGAATATAGCATACAGTAGGATTAGAGGGTTATACGAAGAACTGTTTATTGAGAATAGAATAGACAGGGACATGTATACTTACCTCCACCAAGATAATGTTAAAATACCGTTACTGTTTGGTATTCCAAAGGTCCATAAGAATTTAGATAATCCATCAATGAGACCTTTGGTCGATGGCCGGAATAGCATAACATATACATGCTCTAAAGTAGTAGATAGAATATTACAAAAGTATATAAAAATGGAAAAGCAAATCTCCAAGGATTCATGGTCATTTTTGAAAGCAATTGACAGTTTGCCTTTCTCTAGTTCGGCTTATTTCGTCACAGTTGACGTTAAAGATCTCTATTCATGTATACCCCATAGCTATCGAATGGGTTACTGAAATGATGAGAATTTTAGGGGCACCAACCAGTGAAACACAATTAATTACTGAGTTAATTGACACTGTATTGTCCTACAACTTTATTCTATTTAACAAAGAAATTTACCATCAGGTGGTTGGAGTAGCCATGGGGTCACCGTGTGGCGGGTGGCGGCAGTATAGCCAATCTAGTGATGGCCTTCTGGGAGAGAAACACAGTGTTGAATAATGCAAGGTTTAAGGACAAAATTCTCTTTTACACTAGGTTCCTTGACGACGTTTTTTTGTTGTATGATGGCACTGTAGATGAAATTGAAAACTTAATGGTGCTTTTCAATACAAGTACACAGTTTCTTGAATTTACATTTAAATATGGCAAAAGTTCTATTGACTATTTAGATGTAAATATAAGTAAAGAATATTCGAAAAGTAGTTACATTTCAGCTATCTACAGAAAGGAGACATATTCAAATATGTTCCTTCATTTTTCTAGCTGCCACCCAATCCATCAGAAAAAGGCCGTGGTGAAGGGCCAATTGGTTAGGGCAGCTAGAATGACAACAAGAGATAGTGATTTTTTGAATGAATGTGACTTACTTGAAACATTTTTCCTACAAAGGGATACCCCTATGACTTCCTACAAAATATTTTAACTGAAGTCAAAAATAAGAGAGGGGAATGTATCTATGTTCCACTTCTGAATAGATTATATTCAGATGTCCATCAAACAGTAAGTGAAACTTCAATTGAAACTAAACTTTTATATACTTGTAGTTTCATCACTAGCTTTTCTTTAGATGCCCAAGATATTAAAAACATCTTATATAAGAATTGGCACCTACTAGCAATAGACAATCAAATGCGTGATAAATTACCAGAAAAACCTAAGATTATTTACAAAAGGGGACCAAATTTTAAGGACATTTTACAATCAAAAAGTAGTAACACACCACCTATTGTAGGAATGTTCAAATGTAACAGTTGTAATTACTGTAAATACATTGAGGAAGGTAGTGTTTTTACATTAAGAAATGTCACTTATAGAATAAAGAAGAAGTTTAATTGTAGTACTCAACAACTTGTCTATTTGGCTAAATGCATGATGTGTGCTGCCTTCTATATTGGCAAAACTGATAGAAGGCTACACGAAAGAATATATGAGCACATTTACAGCATTAATAAAGGAAAGTTAGAGAATGCATTAGCGAGACATGTTAACATGTTTGAGGGACACCATTTTAAGTTTATGGTTATAGACCAAGCCCCAGAAAACCTTAGAGGAGGATATGAACCACTAATGTTGGAACGGAAAGAGCTTATTTGGCAGTTGAACACAAATGCTAATCAGTTTAGGGTATAAATGAGATGACGTCCATCAAATGTATTTTAAGATTAAAAAATCTGGAGAGATAATTGGTTATAATACTAGTATTAATAATATATTGGTCCTATAACAGTATATATGAACATGGTCCATGTTCCATTGCTAATTTTTCTAAATAATTTTTAAATATTTATGTATACAATTTTATTTAAAATATAATTTTATATAAATTCCTTCTTTGTATTAAATACAAAATTTTAATATTATTGTATATATTGAAACAATTTCTTAATAAATTATTCCTATTGCATACATTAATTGTATAATATTAGTGACACATAGTTACTTGATGCAATGATACATCCATCGCTATATATACAGTAACGAACATGGTCAACTATTTAATTATTTAATTATTTGTACTGTTTTGGGGGTTTCTGTTTTTACATATTATATACTTTATATATTTATATATTTAAATATATTTTAATGTAACCTACTTTAATTTAATATATAAAATATATGTTACAAAATTTAATATTTTATATAATATTACAGTATGATCAATTTTGATTAAATAAATAAATAATAAAAAGTAATCAATTGTATTAGATATATTATGTATAAATATTAGTTGATTTATATATATATTGTTACATTTATATTATTTTATATCATATACAGTATGATCAATTTTAATTAAACAAATAACAAAAATAAAAGTAATCAATTGTATTAGAGATATTTTATGTATAAATATTATTAGATTATATATATACTGTTTTATTTATTTTCAGATACCAGTACAATTTATTTAAGAGGAGACATGTGAATGTAAATAATTACTTGCATCAAATTCTTTTAAAAGTAACTACTCACATTATTTCGTTGATGAACATTATAGATATTTGATATTTCAAATGGCTTAAATAAGGTGTGCTATCACAGTTGGCTAAGATAGGTTTTATTTAATTATTTATATTTATATTTATATATTTTTGTTGTTTTACACCAGCGACATTATGGGTTTTAAATAGTTTTAAGTAGCCACATTAATATAATTGGTTAACATAGGTTTGACTATTTTGAATCAGGTTCCACGATATATTATGCTTAGATACGTTTTTCTCCAACTTGGTTTTTCAAATTTGTTTTTATATACTCTTTATAAATAGTGTTCATGAACATGTTTGTATAACCATTTTTATAAATGAGTATTTATTTATCATTTTAGACTGGTTCATTGATGCAACAGCTTTATAAGCTAATCCTAAACGTTGTGTGTTTTGTAAACAGTAGTGTAGAGTAAGCCTTTTAATAAACATGAGCGCATTTATTTTTACTAGCACATCTTGCAGAGTTTGCGTTTTGGGTTGCCTCTTCCATTAGCCGCAACTATTGCTTCATTGTATTCTACTGTGTTTTAGCGAATTTTAACAGTATGTACTGTAATTTAAATTAAATATTAAGCAGTTCAGTAACATATATTTCTGCTTTGAAGTCAACGCTATTAACTGTATGCAAGCGTAAGTCTATGGGGATTGTTTGTGACTCTAGCGCTTGCAGTTATCGAATATGTTTTTAATTGGTAGTATAGTAATTTATTACATTATTCTATTATACTACACTACTATTACTACCACATTTTAGATAGTTTTGTTTGGTGGTCTTTTCCAGCTATTATAAATGGTTGCTTTACTGTGTCTTATTAGATTTTAGCAGCGTTTACTGAAATTTAAATTAAATACAGAGCAGTCAAGAAAAAAGTTATTTTGAGGTTAACGCTGTGAACCGCATGAAAACACTAGCCTATAAGGGATTAGTACAAATTTTCAGTGCTAGCATTTATTTGATTTATGTTTTTAAATGTTTTACAAGTCAAAAGCTGAGTTAATTGTTTAAGTGATTAATTGTGTTATTACTACGTGTATATAAACTGCTTGCAATGTATTGCTCACTGTTCTTCTAAGGAAGTTGACGTGATTGGGGTGCAACGAAAAGTGTATGCTTGCTAACACACTTTAAGAAGTTTATGTGAATAAAGTTTTGCGGAATTGGAAGACTTCTCGTCCTGCTGGTTCGCTGTTTAAAACAATAAATCTACTTTTATGCAGGCCTGTGCCCCCCACATGCACCTACTTTAATATTCTCACTCTGAGGTCACACTACAGTGGGGAAAAGGGAATTTTCCCTTATCCGCACTGCAGTGCAACCGGCACTACGAGCATACTTATCCGAAAGTGCTGCTTCGATGAACAGCACTTTCAGTTAAGTATGTTCATTGATTTCTGCTTCAGCAGAAAGTGCTATCGAGGATCAGTACGGATCCCATATATATATATATATATATATATATATATATATATATATATATATATATATATATATACATATATATATATATATATATATAAATATATATATGTGTGTGTGTGTGTGTGTATGTGTATATCTATCTATCTATATATATATATATATATATATATATATATATATATATATATATATATATATATATATATATACACACCCCACAAGCAGGAATATAGCTCATAACTGGTTGCAGCTTCCCACTGCAGGCAGTGTGGCAGGTGTTGGCGAGGGCATGTACTTCCGTGTGCAGCGCTGGGGCATACAGGAGTCGAAGGTCATGGTAGGACTCCTGGTAAATAACCATGACAAGAGACTGCTGTAGGGCCAGTACCAGGGCTCCCAATATAAAGCAGAAGCCTGGGACCATCTCACCTATGGTATCCCTCAGACTGGTGAGCAGGTCTGGCACCACTATGCTGACTTGAAGAGGAGGAAGAGGGAGCTCTTGGATGAGTGGGTCCAAGAAGCAAGGCAGATGAGTGATGTCCCAGTAGTGTGTAAGTATTCATATCAATAACTGTTTACCAAAATCTAGCCTGTGTATGTGATGGATAGGTATGCCTAAATATTTCTCTATTTCCTTTATAGCTGCAGCTGAGTGGGCTGTGAATCAGTAAGCCAATGCCAGAAGGTTGCAAAGGCTGTGTTGCAAGGCTGGTGAGTAACAATCATGGTTGTAGTAGTCATACCAAATAAATATAAAGTAGTAGAAAGTCACGTGGCAGTATAAAAACTGTGTATGGGCTGTACTGAATAAACCAAACAGTATGACAGTTATTATCCCATATAGGTGATATTTCAATATAACCATAACTGCCTGGCAATTTGTTTGTGTCTTTTGGCTTTTCCCGGTTAGGGGTCGCCACAGTAGAACTCCGGTCCGCTAATGATTGGTAGTTGATTTTTACGTGCCGAGTTACCAGCCCTGATGCACAACCTTCAATGAAGGTACGCCCATTCACGCATGTCTCCACGCAGAAGACGCGCTAGCTGAGAATCGAACCGGACAGCATCTTACTGTAAGGTGACAACGCTACTGCATCACCACCACCGCAGGTAGCATAACTGCCTAGCAATAAAGTTCTAAATCCTGGACTGCTTGTGTTTACTCTGGTATTGCATAGCATTTAGTTTTGCAGTCTCTGAATAGTAATGTTGTGTTAACCACTGTTACCCACACTGTGCTACATACAAAATATGTCTAGGAAGGTCTGTATTAGTCTGTTGTAAGTACAAAGTTTGATTGTACAACTAATAGAGACTTAGACATAAAACACTGAAGGAACAGACAGCAGTTTCTAAATAGCTCCCTCTGGTGAAACTCAAGTTGTTGTCTTTTTAGCACACACAGCCATGGTTTGAATACTGGGAGTGGTAGTAAGCTTTATGCATAATCATACCTCTCAACTGTACAGATTTATGCAAAATGTCTAGATAATTGGCTCATATTTTTGGCTTGTTACTCCGTCTTTCTGGCAAATCACTGGGATGATCTCAGAATTGTAGTCACTAAATAATGACATACATTTGATTTTCAGACCTCAAATCCTTAAGAAAATGTATAGTAAAACAAATCCTGCTACTCTAGCAACTCTCCAAGTTTATAAGAGCAATGTTTAAAATATGTTCCTATTTGTACCCCCATGTTGTCAAGCTTTGTCCAGAGTGTGTGTATTAAGAGATTGAGAGGTATGTGCATAATATTAACTAGGAATCTGGGAATATGTGTAGAAACAGTCAGGTAGTGTTAACAAACATTCCCCCCACAGGTCTTTTATTTATTTATTTATTTTATGTATATTACATTTAGTCTAACTGGATATATGTCTATTTTCAGTAGAGGCCCGGGGAGAAAAGCTCCAATATAGGCAATAGTATCATAACATACAATATATGCAATAGAAGGAAGTTACATTAAATTATTTTAGAAAAGACAAAAAATGTGTACAGAGTCGCCTAGAAAAACTTTAGATAACATATAATACAAAAAAAAAAAAAAAGATAAGAAAACTGTAACTGCCTGGCAATAAAGTTTTAAATCCTGGACTGGTAGTGTTTACTCTGGTATTGCATGACCTGACATATAGCATTCATCAACATCTGATATCAGAATAGTACTGTTGTGTCAAACACTGTTTCTCAGACTGTGCTACATAAAAATATGTATAGGAACGTCTGTATAAGACTGTTGTAATTACAAGGTCAGA